>NC_063177.1:41720444-41820148 GCF_023159225.1 Perognathus longimembris pacificus | reverse complement strand
ATTTATTTACTTAGTTTTTTGCAATAGGGTAAAAAGCTTGCTCGCTCAGTTGGTTCTCTACACTTCATCCATGACTCCAGCTTTTTACTGGTTGTTTTGGAGATGGAATCTCATGAACTTTTCTACCTACAGTGGCATTGAACCTCAGTCCTCTAGATCTCACTCTCCTAAATAGCTAGGGTTATCAGCATTAAGACAGGGAAAACACATTGAATTATCTTAAAGTTTTTTTTGGTGCTGGTCTTGGGGCTTGAACTCAGGTCCTAGGTGCTGCCCCTGAGGTTTGTGCTCAAGACTAGTGCTCTATCACTTGAACCACAGCTCCAATTCAGATTTTTTGTGCTTAATTGGAGGTAAGAATCTCATGGGATTTCTTGGTTAGGCTGGATGTGAACCATGATCCTTTGAACCATGCAGCAAGATCTCAGTCTCCTGAGTAGCTAGGATTACAGGTGTGAGGCACCAGAACCTGGCCAAATTATGTTTTAAGTTCACAACATCTGTATTGGGTTCATCATAAATTTGTTGGCTTTTTCCTTCAGCGACATGGGAAGAACTCAAGTGCAACTTACAACAGTTGAGAACATCCTCACAATGAGTCTTGAGTTGGAAAAACTGTAAGCTAATATTTTTCTTTACAAGACTTATATTTCTTTCTATTTATAACACTTATTTTTAGGCTTAGTAATTTCATTAATTTGGGCTAATTTATTAATAAACTTAGAGGTGACATTTTCATGCAATAACTTCACATTTTTAAGTACAGTTTGATGAGTTTGCATAGCTGTAACCACTACCACGTTCCCATCACCCATAAAAGGCCATCAGGCCCTTTGCAGGCAATCTGCTCCTCTCACTACCACCCCTGGAAACCTCCAATCTTATATCTGGCACCACAGTTCTACCTATCCTGAAACATCCTACAAATGAAATCATAGAATGTGTAGCCTTTTGGGTTTGGCTTCTGTCACTTCACAGAACCCTTAGCATGTCCCATTAGCAGTGGATGCAATTGCAATTGTTCCACATTTTCTCCTGATCCTTCTATTTTCTAAAGATTTTTTTAGTCTTTTTGTAGTAGGTATGTGGTGGTGTGTTAGTGTGATCTTAATTTTCATTTTGGATTTTTGTTTTGGTTGCCAGTCCTGGGGATTGAACTCAGGACCAAAGCACTGTCCCTGGCTCCTTTTTGCTCAAGGCTAGCACTCTGCCACTTGAACCACAGCACCACTTCCGGATTTTTTTTTCAATATATGTGGTGCTGAGGAATCGAACCCAGGGCTTCATGTATACGAGGTGAGGACTTTACCACTAGGCCATATTCCCAGCCCTGTTTTCATATTTTATTTAGGCATTCTTATTGAATTTTATGTGTGTGCAGGCTTGAAGTAGGGACTTGGGTGCTGTCCCTGAGCATTTTTGGTCATAGCTAGTGTTATAATAACACTTTGAGCCACAGCTTCCCTTCTGGCATTTTGGTGATTAATTGGAGATGAATTTCTCAGATTTTCCTGTTTGGGCTGGCTTTGAACTGCAATCCTCAGATCTCAGTCTCCTGAGTAGCTAGGATTACAGGGGTGAGCCACAGCACCCAGCTCAGGAATTTATTTTCACAACTATACTGGAAAATATTTTTGTAAGATTTGTAAGACAGGACAACAAAGTAACCTTTCCAGAGTTTTTTCTCTGTACTTCTTTCTCCTTTGGTACTATGCTCTATGAACTTCTGTCACCTTTAGTGACCTGGATGCTGACCTCCATTTCATAAGAAGGGAATTCACCAGTCTCAGGCAAATATTTCTTCCTTATGCAAACCCCTAAAAACTTACCTACAGTAATTAAAATTGTGTAGTGGTCAGTTTTTCATTCCTGTGATCAAGTGATTAAGAGAAACTGAAAATAGGAAGTTAATTTTGGATCCTAGTTTCAGAGGTTTCAGTCCATGGTCACTTGCCATCATTGCTGTGTGCTTGTAATAAGACAGAATATAATGGTGGTAGAAATGTGGCAGAGGAGGCTGCTCACCTGATGACAGGCAGGAAACAGAGTGATACAAGAAGGTCCCAGGGACAAGAAACATTCTTCAAGGAACAAAGCTAGTAACCTATTTTCTTTACCTAGGCCACACTTCCTAAGAGCACATTGAGCTATGAACTCATTAACAGGATAATATATTAATAAAGTTAGTGGCCTGAGGAACCAACTATATCTTTTTCTTTCCCTTCCTTCCTTCCTTCCTTCCTTCCTTCCTTCCTTCCTTCCTTCCTTCCTTCCTTCCTCCCTCCCTCCCTCCCTCCTTCCCTCCCTCCCTTCCTTCCTTTCTTCCTTCCTTTCTTTCTTTCTTCTTTGCTGTTCCTGGGGTTGGAACTCAGGGCCTGGGCACTGTCCCTGAGGCTCTCTGTGCTCAAGGCTAGTGCTCTACCACCTGAGCCCACAGCACCTTTTCCAGCTTTTTCTGTTTTTGTGGTACTGAGTAATTGAACTCACGGCCTTATGCATGCTAGGTAAGTACCCTACCACTAAGCCACATTCTCAACCCTTATTGTTTCCAAGAACAGCAATTTACCAAAGAGTTCCTCCCCAACTATCCAGGCCATATTCCTCCACAATTTCTTTCTACACAGAGAAAACCAGTTGGTGGCCTTGGCCTGCTCCTTCCACCCTCAGTAACCCCTTTATCATTACTTTAATTCTCTTATGTTTCCATTTACAGGATCTTGCCTCACCAAATGGCCGGCTGCCTCTGCCAATATAAAAACAATGTTGAGGTTATCTGCAAAACAGTCAAGCTGCACTGTGACAGTATATTGCTGATAAACATCTCATATTGTCGTGAGTCTGTTGCCTGATGAGACATTTTTTTCATTTGTAACTTTTCTTAGTGATAATTTTAAACAAATAGCGCAATAGCCTGATTTTTATTTACCTAGTGTTAAATGCCATTAATTTCTGAAGGTTTACAGAACTTAAATATATATATTATTTCTTAAAAGGTGATGTACAGGGCTGGGGATATAGCCTAGTGGCAAGAGTGCCTGCCTCGGATACACGAGGCCCTAGGTTCGATTCCCCAGCACCACATATACAGAAAACGGCCAGAAGTGGCGCTGTGGCTCAAGTGGCAGAGTGCTAGCCTTGAGCGGGAAGAAGCCAGGGACAGTGCTCAGGCCCTGAGTCCAAGGCCCAGGACTGGCCAAAAAAAAAAAAAGGTGATGTACAGAGGGGTTAGAGTAATGTAAGTAAGGTAAACAGTAATTTTTTTTTTTTTTGTCAGTCATGGGGCTTAAAGTACTGGGCCTGGGTGCTGTCCCTGAGCTCTTCAGCTCAAGGCTAGTACTCTACCACATAAGCCACATCACCACTTCCGGTTCTCTGGTGGTTATTTGGAGATACTAATCTCATGAACTTTCCTGCTTAGGCTGAATTTGAACCATGATTCTCAGACCTCAACCTCATGAGTAGCTAGGGTTACAGTCATGAGCCACCAGCACATGATTTAACAGTACATTTCTTTTTAGACAATGTCACCCCTTCCTTCATTTTCTCCTAGTTTTTCCCACGCATAATCACATAAATTGTATCATTCATTTTCAACATCGTGTCTAGTACCATTGCTGCATTTGTTTACCCTTTGTCACTTCATTTCTGTGCATCAAAAACATGACTGATTTAGTATCAGGAAGCTTGAACACAGGTCTCTACTGGCAATCCAGGGTTTTTTCCCCCCACAGATAACACTATTACCCTTCTTCCCAGTGGTAGGAACAGCAAGAACCTTTCACTTTCTTTTCACGTTAGGAAACCAACATCACTTGCATCTTCATGTCCAGGTGTTAGTCACCAATTCTGATAATACCCAAGTTCCTCCTTTTTCTTCCTAACTCCTGACATCCTCCTGTGGCCCTTATTCCTACTGAAATACTCTAGTTCTTCAAAAGAAACCTATTTACATAATGATACTGAAGACATTCATCCACTCAGAAGCTTTGGATCATTCCCAAGTAAAACTGGAAATGTTTGAAGTGAAATGAAAACATTTCTATCTTAAAAAGAAAAAAAAACCTTTTTCAGATTTCCATCTTAAAGAAAAGAAACTTTTTCAGCCCTGCACGCTCTTATATGAGTATAATCCAAGCTACTCCAGATATTTTAAGGACCATAGTTCTAAGCAAGTCTAGGCAAAAATTAGCAAACACCATTCTAATTAAGAGTTAGGCATCATAGCACCCTGTGATAGCACCTAGATCATGGCTAGAGTTTAGATCAGAAAAAAGCGTGAGTCCCTAGCTAAATTGGAATGTTTTATCCACAAACTGCCAATATTATCTGGACTTGTTGCACATTGAAAATTAGCACATCAGCTCTCTGCCCAAATTTAAGGAGAATACCAGGATGTCCTACTATGTTCTACTGTGTAGCATGTCCTGTCATCAACTACAGTGTGTAGGAACAAAGCCCCTGCTCCCCAGTGAAGGAACTGAGTGTGTAGGTGAAAAAGAACTTTATAATAATAATTGGGGACTTATTATCAAAAGGAGAGGGACCTCTGGGTTAGCATCTCTGTCCTCGTGATCCTGAGGAGTGGGCTTTGTCCTCCTGAGCAGCTGTGATGGTAGCAAGAACACTGAAGCATTCTGAAGACATAGGGAGAGTCATGCGCTCCCTCTGCTTTGGAGACAGAGGGAGGGCCCTTCTGCAGAGAAGCTACTGAAGGGTTGTTAATTGAGTATTGGGAAACTGCATATCCTAAACAGAATCCTGTAATTCACACAGAAATATCCTAGTCAGAATGCTCTAACAACTACTGTGTTTAAAAAAATCTTTTGCCTTTTTGTTATTGCCGTTTCATACCACCTACATTTGGGCTGATTCACCTCAGTGCTCTATATGACACTCAAATCTTTTCTGATCCCTAATATATTTGGTTGGATTGTGAGGTGGTATATTGACAAGGTCCTACCCATTAGCCTTCCCTTATCAAAGCAGTTTCTTCTTTTCTGACAGTTGAAGAAGAATCAATAGGGAATCCAGAGGGAACATTCATGAAGGTGTTAAAGGACCGGAAAAGAAACAATAGCACTGAACTGATTATTGAACCAGAGACAGAATATTCAGACAAAAATGATGACAGCTACTCAGGCTTCATGAATGATCAGTTAGAGGTTAACGATAAAAGTGAAATTAGTAATGCACTCAACAACATATTGCCCTATTTATCACAGAATAAGCTACATGATGCAAGGGCAACATTGTTACCATTCATTAAACTACTCTTCTCAAAGGAGAAAAATGGGAATAATCACATGGATAATACAGAAAGCAATATAAGAAGACCCCCTCCTAAGCCAGAATCCAGCCAAAATGAACTGAATAAGCCTAATTTTGTGGAAAATCTGTTAAATGCAGAAATTCAGAAAACAATTAATGCAATTAAAAAGAAAGAAGAAATAAATATGGATACACATTCTACCACCCTTCTAGATCCTAAATTTAAACGACACATATTTCCCCAAAAAGTGCAGAGTGCTCAACCACAGGAAAATATCCAAGCAGAGATGAAGAGTACAGAGGAAAGACAGCAGAGGCCCAAAAGAGTCCTCAAAAGGCCGAAAAGCATACGCAAAAGGCACCTCAAGAAAGTGACCAAACAGAGCATCTGGATGAAACAGAGTGACCAGCCTCTTGCTAAAGAAAGGTTCAGGAGACTACCCCTAAGGGAACTTCATGTGGCTCAGGAGCCCAAGAAATTAGTGGGAAACTCCTTGCCTACAGAGCCCTCATTTACAAAAGAACCTAGGGCATCAACCTCTTCTCTCCTGAAACCAGACTCAGAGGGCAGGGCCTCCATGTCGACCATTGAAAAATCCCTAGATGAGGTGAGAAATAGAGCAAAAACCTTAACCTACACCAGGTTTCTTTTAGATGGTACAAATTCTAGAGTTAAAAGCATAAAGGATTCTAATCCAAGCATATCTTTCCCCCCAAATTACGGCATTCACAAGACTGGCTCTCTTAAGAGAAAACCTAAGGCTAAACGGAATCGAAAGTTCAGAAAGAAAACTTCACTCTTTAGACCAGTGCATGCAAACAGGCCTCCATTTTCTGGAGTAAGGAGCCTCATAAATTCCCCTTCAGGAGAGGATTTTTCCTCATGGGGAGAGCTGAGTTCTCAGGAGAACAGTTTTCCAGAATTTTATGCCATTTCAAATCCTGTAGACATCATTCCTCCAAAACTTCAGATTACAAGTGCTTTAGAAGGAAATGCTTTGGTTAGAAACATTCCTGTACCAGAAGGAAGTCTCCCTGAAAACACAATTCACGAAAATCTTGATGCTCCAGGTTCCAGTGTGACTGCATTCAACTTAATGCCACCTGTCCAACAAACCAATGAGACACTATGGAAACAGTTAAACTCGGGCATTGATTCATCAGATTCCCAATCCCAGTTTCCATCCTTTGGTGATCATTTTGAAATGCAGTTAAGCCAGCAGCTGAAGTCCCTTGTTCCCAACAATGATGTAAGAAAGCTACTATCTCAGCTCATCCAGACCTTGACAATGGACTGCTCTGAGAATGAGATGCAGAAAGCCTGTTCCAAGCTCATCTCCAGATCTGGTCTCCTGATGAAGCTTCTCAGCAGATCTCAAGAAGTCAACTTGTCCAAGACTGAGTGGGATACAGACCAATGGAAAACAGAGAACTACATCAATGAGAGCACTGAAGCTCAAGGTGTACGGAAGGAGTTAAGTGAGGTGAGGACAGTTATAGAATACAGAACTCCAGGCCCAACTTCCTCATCCTTTAGATACACCTTGAAGGAGGAAGACCTGGGGCTTTAGTCCAGTCCAAAGCTATATGACCAGGACAGTGTTATCCACTCTCCTCCTTTATAGAGTGAATTGGACCTGAAACACAGTAAGATTTAGAAAATTACAAATTAATGAGGCATTTTAACACATTAGATTGGGTGTGTGCATTAAGAATCTACAAGATCTTCAACTTGAAGAATAGGATTTGAATTGTTTTTATCGTTCCTATCTCTTCATTATTTAACAGAATTGTCTTTTTGTTAACATTTTGTAGCCCATACAAGATGTTCCTGGATATGGCTTTAACAACAAAATCATCTTGGCAGTAGCTGTGATTTTAGTAGTGATGATGTTGATTATAATATTCTGTCTCACTGAGGTAAGGTCCACAATTCATTCAGGTCTCCATTATATCCTGTAATAGATTCAGAACCCACAACCTGAAAAGCAAAACCTCTTTTCTACTCTCTAGAAGATAATTCCTTGATGGTGCAGTTTTCTGTCTATGGCACAGTATTTCTCATTTTTATTTCTGTAATGTCAATTAATTAAGACCACTTTCAAAGAAAGAAGTGAGTTTTATTACTGAGTACTGTCCAAATTTGTGCCAAGGAGTCTATGATCAGCATGGGGTCAATTTGCAAAGGCTTTTGGGAAGTTATTCCCAGCTCCATACATGCAGGTATATAGGTGGCACATTTGTATTTCTCAGTGTTTCATGACCTGCATACGTCTATGCAGTTCAACCATGTATTTTCACACATAAATATATGTGCACATATGCACATATATATACATATATATGAATATTTTCTCTGCCTCATTAGATGATCATTTCAGAGAGGGCAAGAAGTTCAAAGTGTTTTATTTGTTGTGTCTAAAAATGGTACTCAAAGAAAAGAAATGAGGCATTATTTTTAATTTCACAATGAGCAATAATACAACCTCAAATTAAGTTAGAATACACAGTCTAGCAATGGACAGACCAAAACAGTTGTGTGTGTGTATGTGTATTTTTGTTGTGGAGATTAAATCAGAAATACTGTACATACTAGCTGTGGGCTCTACTGCTATTTTACACCCATAGCCTAAGAAGACTTTGAATATTCTAATCAGTCGGTGAAAGGAACATATGGCAATAAAATAGCTGCTTAAGTATTTAGAGGCACAAATAACAAAATAGCCCTACACCGCCATTACATATTTTTCACTAAGTGAAACAACAGTAACAAAAAAATTATATGTACTTTTCTGTAATATTAAGTAAAACTATCTATTCATAATCTAGAACAAATTAGGAATGAGCTTTCTATGCCTGATCTCTTAGGCAGAAACCTTTGGTACCTGTGGCTACCTTGTCCCGGAGGTCAGTGTCAAACCTAGCACTCTGTATGTATGCTACATAGAGGACAAAGATGTTTCCACAGATTGTTTGGTCTAACCCTCACAAAAGGCCTGGGAGGAAGATCTCATCTATCTTCTTTGAAAGGACATCAACTTAAGGCCCTGGTAGCAAAACTGGGTTTATTGAATGCTACATTTATTCTTTCCTGATCCAAAACACTATGTTTATCTAGACTCTTCCATGATCCATTTGTCCTTCCTGCTCCAGTACTACTTAATCAGTTGCTTAACATTTTTCAAGTTACAGGTAGCAAGGCAAGCTTCTGCTCTCAGATCTTCCTTCCATATATTTCAGTTATTCCTGCATGATTTTCCCTCCAATGTGAAAATCAGATAAGGACTACACAGAATATTTTAGGAAGAACATTCTGGGAAGAAAGAATCTCAACCTACACATTTTACCCTTATTCTTCTTAGAGAATAGGAAGGGCTTGAGAGTTGTTGTATTTTTTATGAGACTACTGTTTAACTCAGGCCTCACAATTGATACACTGAGCCTGTTACCTAAGCAATGCCCCAATACTTTTGCTGTAGTTTAGTTTTCATGAACAGTCTTGGGCATTTGCATGAGCCATCCTGGGACTAAGATTCTCAGATCTCATGTTCTTGAATTGTTACCACACCAAGTGTGACTAGCATGCCAACCGCCAGTGTTATGGGGGTTTTTTTCCACAGATTTTATACAATTTTAGTTAGGTTAATTTCTAATAATTTTCTTTATTTATTGAAATTGTAAATAGGATCTTCTATTTGTTAATTTGTGTTAGTATATAGTAAAGTGATTAAACTTTGTATGTTGATCCCATTTAAAATTTGCATTCTGTATTTCTAAGAAAATTTCAGGTGATTTTTCTTAGGTGTTTTAGGCTGTGCATTATTCCATATGAAATAATAGTTTCCTCCCTTACGTACCAAGCCCTTACTCCATTTACTATTTTTTTGCATTGATTGGGACCTCCTCAACAAGGATAGCTAGTATTGGTAGCAAGACACATTCTATTCTTGTGTTTCATTTCAATCAGCATCATTGTTTTGGTTTCTAGTAGATACTTTGATTAATTAAGGGCCTTTTATGGGGAATTATGCACTGTATTTTATATAACACAATGAATGTATATGTTAAGTGCCATCTTCAGACAAGACCTTCAGCTAGGTACTGTGGAAGAGAAAAAGATTAGTAATGTGGGATTCCTGAGCAAAGAAAAGTTACCATATCCTGGGCAGATAATATATGAGTAAAAGAAGGAACAGGGTTGGAGATAGTGGTCATTGTGGTGGGAAATCATGATTGTGCTTTTTTCCAAAACAGATTTGTTGCCACAGAAGAGCAACAGAGGAAGGTAAAGGATCTTCAAGGTAAATGAGTCTGTAAATCTTTCAGTGAGGACCTGAGAACTAGAGGAGCTATAGAACTCATCTGTTTCTATCCCCTAGCCTTACAGTGGGGGCACTACCCAAGGTGGAGAGAACTTTTACTTCCCAGGGGTCTCACTAGCAAAAGTAGTTCCCCAGCAGAGCCAGAGATGATCAGGATTAGCATGGACTCCTCTCTGTCACCAGTCCTTCAGTGAATAGGGTGGGAGACTGAGAGGTTTCAGCTGTATCTGCTCCTGCCAGAAGTGAGCCTCAGGAGATAGCATAAGAAATCCCTGGGGTATTGGGGTGTAGGTCTGATGGAAGGTGGAATGTAGGGGTCCTTCCTGTACAATGATGAGAAAACAACTCCTCCTCCTGGGTACCTTCTCATCTCCATTCTACCTAGAACTTCAGATCATTTAGGTAAGGGAGACCTCAGATGCTAGTTTATCATTTTCTTTTGTAATAAAGAAATGGAGAAAGAGAAAGGGGGATTGATATACTACGGTAACGCTACTTGTGAGTTAGGAGATGATGGTTCTTTCCCCTTATGTGGTGGTTGGGCTGTGGACACATGTAATCAATCCCTACATACCAAGAAGACATCCACAGTTTCTGGAACAAGAAACTGTGGGATTTTGTTGTTGTTGTTTTATTCTGTTTTCATCAGAACTAATAGCTTGTCTTGAAGTGTTCATCATGTCTAATAGACTGACTTTACACCTCACTCATCATGATAGCCTTTCAGAGATGAAAATCTCTAAATACCTTTGGACTTGGGCAATAGCTTGCTGTGTGCTTCAACTTGTAGGATAAAGCATCTAAGAGAAGAGAGGCACCTCTCCCTCTCCTCTTCCATCCTTCCTTCCTTCACCCCAGCAAATGACCCATGGGAGACTAAGTCCAAAGGGGACTGAGAGAAAGGCTCTCTTATGCACAGAGATATTTGGGAAAGAAGATAAGCAGGGCTGACAATCCTAGCTATGCTGCAGACCAAGTCACATACACAAGTCTCCTTAGAGGTATTGTAGGGACCTTTGGGACAGGCATGGAGAGTTCCTGCAGGTCCTGTCTGTGTGGGTGGAATTGATTCCAAATCCTTAAGTTAGGGGAGACTTTGCTCATTGTGATTATGACCCAAAGTACAGGTGTTTGTTTCAATAAGACTTGAGAAATACATAGTGGCACACATAAAATAGCATAAATTGTTACTAATTGTCTTTCTTTTTCACCAAGGGGCTTTTGTTGGTTTCTGCGAAGGCAATCCTCCTCAGAACCTGAGAGTCAGGCAAGTTAAATTGAAGAGGAAGTGGTGGTGTGGCCAGAAAATGCAGGCAAAAGCAGAATTAATTATGTTCCCCTTGTCTTTCCCAGGAGGGCTTGTTTTCAGGGCGGCCACTTTGGTTGAGGGATATGTACAGACCTCTCAGTGCTACAAGCAAGAAAAGCATGGCCAAGAAGCTACATGACAAAGACTCTTCTAATGAGGATGAGCTTTTCCAGAAGAAACAAGGGTGAGTTTCTGGGAGCAATTTAACATTCCTAGCTAATGGGGGTGGGGAATATGGAGGGAGGGCACAAGAGAAAGTCTGGTTGATCCCTTCAAGACTAAAAGCTTGGCACTGTTCTTTTCCCAGGAAGCCCAATGAAACAGCCATAGAGATGCCACCACCATCATCCCCTCCACATGGTGAGGTTGAAGAGAGCGAAAGTGGTGTGTGCTGTGGGATCAATCCTTCCACAAAAAATTGAAACTTTTATCCTCTGACACTGGCCGGAAGCCTTCCCTTTTAAAAAAAAAAAAGAAAAAAATGCACAGACTAAATGGAGACAGGAGATTACAAGTTGCTCCCCTAAAAAGGCAACTCCTGGGTCAGTGTATTCCAATTTGTAAGTGCAGATCCCTATAGTACCAGTCACAACTATGTGTGGCCCCTGGCTATTTGCAAAGCAAATAAATCCTGTCTGTGTCTCCCCTAAATAAAATGATTTTTTATTACTTTGGCCATCTGTACTTACTATGTAGGCATGTTATTTAAATCTCATGGCTACCTGGGTGGTCAGTTTTATTCTCTCCAATTAACAGATGAGGTAACTGAGGTCCATGGACTAAAAAAATTATTATATATATATACATGTATGTATATATACATATATGTGTATACATATGTATATATATTTTTCCAGTCCTGGGGCTTGAAATCAGGGCCTGAGCACTGTCCTTGGCTTCTTTATCTCTAGGCTAGCACTCTACCACTTGAGCCACAGTGCCACTTCTGGCTTTTTTTCATATATATATGTGTGGTGCTGAGGGTTTCATGTATATGAGGCAAGTGCTCTGCCACAAGGCCATATTCCCAGCCCCAAAATTACAATATTTTTCTTAGGCTTTTATGTTGCTTGTAGTTGATAATACATGCCTTTACTCCCCCTACTTGGGGCATGGGGGTGGAAATAAAACCTGTGTTCTACATCAGTCTGGGCTATATATTAAGGCTTTTTCTCAAATCAAAACAAAACTAAACACCCAAACATAATTTATATAAGTTCACCTATGGGAGACACTAAAGGCCTTAAGGGGACCTTTGTTATAGATCCTGAATCTTCTATCAGCTTTACTGTCATTAATTGACAAGTGTCAAACAATGGAAGGACTGTAGCTCAATGATAGTGATCAGTAAGTTACAACTCTATATTAATGGTCAGGGAATCCAGAGAAAAGCTGTCCTCTCACCTGATTAGACCATAAATCATGAAACAGGATGTTCTCACTGACTGGCCATGGTATATAAACATTTGTGCTTATCTCCTGGTTCCCATTCCCCCACCCCACCCCACCTAGGACCCATGATTTTAGGCAGCTTCAAATAGGCATGCAGAACAATTGGAAGTGCTAAAATACCTGTAGACCTTTCAGAGACAGAAGCCTGGAAAGTAAAAGACCAGGAGATGAGACATCCTGCAAAGCAGACAAGGGATTATTCTGAGCGGTTTCTCATGACTCTAACTTTCACTACCTATGCACAACTGTGTGGATAACGTGCTAGATTTGGAGCGGGCAAGCTTGTGCCAAGCCAACAGTGCTCTGGCTGTCCCAATCATGACAAATACTATCTTTTGTCAGGTTGTCTGGTGGGCATGGGGGCAAAGAAACAAAAAGAAAGTGTCTTTGCCACCTTGTTTAAAATGAGTTTGACACCAAGAGAATAGTTTATATGCTCTTAGATGTCTTTTTCCTGTTCAACGAGGCCCTATACAGAAAGACAATCTGACACACCTAACCTAAACCTAGAAGAAGATGTTCTCTTACAAAATTACAGAACTGACAGCCTAGAAACAGGGTGGGGAAAAAATACACCCCTAACATTTCACAAATGGGAGCAAGCACTGAGCGCTAAAGATAGCAGAGCCTCAATGCATACTTCCCTTGAAGAAGCTGAGGGGCACAAGACACTGTGGTGCCAGGTTAGTGGGAAGACCTTGCTTCAACAAACTGGCCACTTTCGAGCCACCCCAGGGCGCCTGTGCTCTGACCTCTGCCCAACCCAGTGCAGAGTTGCCCACTCAGGCCTGGGGCTGAATTTCACCTCAGTGGGGGGCCTGCATCTCTTGCCAAGCACTTTGCCGGCTGCAAGGCGATGCTTTCCAGTTTGTTTCTGCATCCTTAGGAAAGGGCCCTGTCACCTCTTCCAGGGGAAGGAGATGTGGTCAGAAGATCAAAGTTCCCAGGCCTTGTGCCACCAGGGGCTGAGGAAAGGCTGTAGTGACTCTGGGGAGGGCACTTTAGGCCCAGGGGAGCCTCGGGCCATCTTGGGGATGAGGTGAGGACCAAGCAGGTGTTCTTCAGCCTCCTGAGAACCCAGCCAGGGGAGAATGAGACCTAGGCCGCGTTCTGCCCACGGGGCGGCGCCATGGACCTCGGGGAGGCGGTGGAGGAGGGTTGGCTCTTGGCTCCAACCTGTGGCCTGAGGGGCAGGCGTGGCAGCCCCTAGTAGCACACTTGGTGCTGAGGTCCTGTGAAATGGAAATCATAGAAAAAACATTGAGATCTCGGGGATCTCGGCGGGAGTCGGGTGTTAGGCCCCAGTCCTGTCATCATTTACTTGGCTGGGCTCTGGGAAATCCCCGCCCTCACCTTCCCCGCACCCACCCTCTGCTGACAGCCCCAATACCCCCCCCCCCACCTGCTCCTGGACTCACCTCAGTCCTCACTACCGTTAGGTGAACCAACACCACTTGAGTCACAACTCTACTTCTGAAGGTACGAGTCCCACGGGATTATACCTGAGCTAGACGTCCAGCCGCGACCCTCAGGTCTCAGGCTCCTGAGTAGCCAGGATGACAAGCCTGATTAGACCGGCTTCCGGGGGAGGGGGGGGTCCGTAGCTGCGCAGAGTTGGCCCCGCCCCTGACCTCGCGCGGCCTCGCCCTCAAGGCCCCGCCCCCTCGCTCCCTTTGAATCGCGCGGGCGTGCTTCGCGCAAGCGCAGTTAGGCTCAGCTGGTGCCATTCCTGCGCTTTGCCTGTGGGATGGCGGAGTTGGTTCCTTTTGTGGTTCCCACCGGGAGCGACAAAACCTTGTTGGTGTGGGCGCTGAGCGCGGGCCCCACGGCCGAGGCCTTGCAAGTGAGCCGGGCCGGGTGGACGGAGGAGGGGAGCACCGCCCGCCCGCTGACCGGGGGTCGCAGCCCTGCCTCAGCGCCCGGAGCCTCTGCTCCTCCGCCCGCCCC
Organism: Perognathus longimembris pacificus; assembly: GCF_023159225.1. Classification (NCBI taxonomy): domain Eukaryota; kingdom Metazoa; phylum Chordata; class Mammalia; order Rodentia; family Heteromyidae; genus Perognathus; species Perognathus longimembris. The sequence continues at coordinate 41,805,850 of NC_063177.1, read as the reverse complement.
CTCCCGGGGACCCAGGCATTCTAAGGCCCCATGGCCTCTGCTGACGCCCAGAAACGCGGCTTGCGTTGCCTCTCGGCCACAGGCTGCCCTGCAGTCAGAGGGAAAGCCGCCTTGGGGGGACCAGGGTTTTGTGTGGTCCCGCGGGGGCCAAGGGTTGGGGTGAGGGGCGGGGCGTGAAGTGGGGGTGGGCTGCCAGGCACTAACCGGGCGTGGGGACCCCGCCCCCCAGCATCTCTGTTCACAGTGTTCTCCCAGTTTGGCCTTCTGTACTCAGTGCGGGTCTTCCCAAATGCCGCACTGGCCTCTCCTGGGTTTTCTGCCATCATGTATTAACTCATTTGTAAATCTTTCTTAATTTTATACTACAAGACAACTCAACTACTAGCTGAAATTCTTGGAGTTTAGTTTTATTTCTCTACAGTGAAATCTTCAGAGGTCCAAGGGATGTGGCTTAGTGGTAGAACACTTGCCTAATGTGTATGAGGCCCTGAGTTTGACCCACAGCACCACAAAAACAAAACAAAGTCCTAGGAATGACATGTAATTCCAACTCCTAATAGCTTCAAGAGCTTTCTGACCTTGAAGAAAAGGAAAATGATGACCTTGTGGCACCCTGGAGAAGCCAAGCCTGAAATTCTTCTGTGCTGTGGAGGTGGTGCTGCCTTTGTATGAGTGCAGGCGTCATGGGGCTGCCATTGTGGAGGAGCCTGTGGAGAAACTGGAAGAAGGTCAGCTCTCTGTGCAGGGTGGGGAGAAGGGATGACCTCTCGGTTTTTTCTTGCCATCTTAGTCACTTTTCAACTACATATCCGTGTTAGGCTACTAAAGTCCTAGGTAGAGTTTCTGTACCGTACAATACAGGTTTTCACCTTAGGCAATACCTGGCAACCTTTGCATCTAAAACTTCAGATCTGGCCTTCTGCCAAGAACTTAGGACAATGGGAATACTATTTCTGTAGTTCTTGGTTAGAACTTGCTTTATGCTAAAATAATTATTCCATACAAATCTCTTGTAGTTATTGCAGCAAAGTCATGATCTTAACAAAATCATGATCTAAAGATTTCCATAAACTCATGTGTAAATGTTACTTGCCTAGTCCTAAAAGGGCTTGAGCTGAAAAAGAGGCAAACATGGATACCTAGAAAGAGAATTCCTAGTGATGCTGAAGTTAGTCTAGAATCTGTGACCTTCCACTTAGGATTTTAAGACAGAGGCAGAGCTGTTTGTGAACAGAAGAGCAGGCTCCTGGGGATGATGTGCAGGTGCTGGTCTAGTCATTGGTCTAAACCTTTTTACTTTATGTGATTCCAGCCCTGATGTAAGATGGTAAGGGTGTTTAGAAAGGATGCCTTCCAGGTGTCAGTTTGCAGTCTATCAGTGATATGAGGCTTGCACCAAGTTCTTGACTTAGATCCTCACTCTAACACATCACAAACTTCCAGAAAATGTTGAGGCAATGAAAATAGGTACCACCAGGATGTACCTCCAGCGGAGCCATTCAGTCAAACTTTGTGCTGTATCTACTTTTCATCATCAAGATAATGATCCAGATATTTATTTACATTAATATGCATCTCTATATAAGATCATATATACAGGGGCTGGGGATATAGCCTAGTGGCAAGAGTGCCTGCCTCGGATACACGAGGCCCTAGGTTCAATTCCCCAGCACCACATATACAGAAAACGGCCAGAAGCGGCGCTGTGGCTCAAGTGGCAGAGTGCTAGCCTTGAGCGGGAAGAAGCCAGGGACGGTGCTCGGGCCCTGAGTCCAAGGCCCAGGACTGGCCAAAAAAAAAAAAAAATAAAAGATCATATATACAATATATGTGTATATATGTATCTGATGATATATAATTATCCTGTTCTGATATATGAGGTTGTATACAATTTATATAGTTTATCATATTTAATATCTTATATAGAACATATATATAATATATCCATGACAGTGTATCATTAAAATATTATTTGGGAAACAATAATCACTCATGAGTATTTTATCTCTTTGGTTGGCTGTAGAACCGTTATCAATTCTTATGAAAAGAAGGACAGCACAGAAGCATGCTATTCAGAGGGCTTTGTCAGAGGCCTTCCAGAAACTGTGCACTGTGGTATTAGGTAAGACATTCTATTTTTTTTGTAATTTATTAAGTAAAAATTTTTTGACAAGGTGTTGTGCAAAAAGGGTACAGTTACATAGTAGGGCAGTGTGTACATTTCTTGTGATATCTTACACCCTGTTTTTCTTTCCCTTCCCTAGGTCAGGTAGACATATATACAATACACAGTGTATCAAGAACATATACAGTAGCCACGTGGCCTGCGCCAAAGAAAATTTGCCTAGGGCTTTAAATGTAATGTCAACAATAGAAAATATGTCGACAATAGTCTTATATGAACGTACATACATGGGTTTTGAGCTATTGTATTCCACTAAGAGGTCAATTTTAGACCTTTATATGTTGAGTAGTTGTTTGGTTTTAGTTACATAATGTTGGGTCGCTGCCTCAATCCTGTGGGAAATACCATTTGACAAGCAGTTTTTGGTTTCACAGACCTGGTCTCTACTGTCTCTCCGTCACCCCATCTTAACAGTCATATATCAGGGAGATCATGCCCCTTTGTTTTCTGTGTTCTAGGCTTGTCTCGCTCAACATTATTTGTTCGAGTTCTGACCATTTCCCTGCAAATACCAATATTTCACCATTCCTAATCTCTATGTAGTATTCCATTGTGAATAAGTACCATATTTTTTGTTTCCATTCATCTATGGAGGGACATCTGGGTTGATTCCATATTTTGGCTATTGTGAATTGTGCAGTGATAAACATGGAAGTGCAAATGTCTTTTTGATATCTTGGGACCTGCTGTTCAGGACAGATGCCTAGGAGTGGTATGGCTGGGTCATAGGGTAGGTCTATATTGAGCTTTTTGAGAAACCTCCATACTGTTCTTCAAAGTGGTTGTACTAATTTGCACTCCCACCAACAACGGAGAAGTGTTCCTCTTTCCCCGCACCCCCTCCAGCAATTGTTGTTGCCTGAGTTCAGAGTATAGGCCATTCTAACTGGAGTGAGGTGGTATCTCAGGGTTGTTTTTATTTGCATTTCCTTTACTGCCAGGGATGTTGAACATTTCCTCATATGTTTCTTTGCCATTTTTATCTCTTCTCTTGTGAAGTCTCTCTTTAGCTCCTTTGCCCATTTCCTAATTGGTCTACTGTGCTTGGAGGGGCTTAGTTTTTTAGTTCTCTGTAGATGACAGATATTAGGCCTTTGTCTGCTGCTGTGCTGGTAAAGATCCTTTCCTATTAGGTTGGCTGTCTTTCTAGTTTGGTGGCTATGACCTTAGCTGTGCAGAAACTTTTTAATTTGTAGTAGTCCCATTTGTCGAGTCACTCCCCTATTTGTTGTGCCCCTGGGACTATATTCAGGAAGTTCCTTCCTGTGCCTATAAGTTCCAGCGTCTTTCCTACTCTGTCCTTCAGTAGTTTCAAGGATTTAGGTCTGATATTGAGGTCCTTGATCCATTTTGAGTTGATCTTGGTGCATGGTGATAGGCTTGAATCTACTTTGAGTTTTCTGCATATGGCTGCCCAGTTCTCCCAGCACCAGTAGTTGAAGAGGCTATGTTTATTCCATTGTATGTCTTTAGCTCCTTTGTCGAATATCAGCTGACTGTAAGAGTGCGGTTTTATTTCTGGATCTTCAGTTCTAATCCATTGGTCTTCAGGTCTGTTTTTATACCAGTGCCAGGCTGTTTTTGTTATGATGACTCTATAGTAGAGCTTGAAGTCTGGTATTGTGATACCTCCTGCACTGCTTTTTTTGCCTAGAATTGCTTTGGCTATTCTAGGTTTTTTGCTGTTCCATATGAATTTATGGATTGCTTTCTCTATTTCAGTGAAGAATGTAACTGGGATTTTGATAGGGATTGCATTGAATTTGTATAACAATTTGGGCAATATGGCCATTTTCACTATATTGATTCTGCCTACCCATGAGCATGGGAGGTCTTTCCATCTCCTTGTGTATCCTTTGATTTCCCTTATTAGATTTTTATAGTTCTCATTAGATAGGTTCGTCACATCCTTGGTTAGGTTGATCCCTAGGTACTTTATTTATTTTTTTGGCTGCTTTAAATGGAATTGTTTCCATAATTTCCTTTTCTGTTTGTACATTGCTGGTGTACAGAAAAGCTGCTGACTTTTGTGGATTGATTTTGTATCCTGCTACTTTGCCAAAATGGTTTATTAGGTGTAGGAGTTTGGGGACTGAGTTTTTTGGCTCTTTCAGATATAAGATCATGTCGTCTGCGAATAGGGATAGCTTGATTTCTTCCTTGCCGATGTGAATCCCTTTGATGTCCTCCTCTTGCCTTATTGCTATGGCTAGGGATTCCAGCACTATGTTGAAAAGAAGTGGGGAGAGTGGGCATCCTTGTCTTGTTCCTGAGTTTAGGGGGAATGATTTAAGCTTCTCTCCATTTAATATGATGTTAGCAGTTGGTCTGTTGTATATGGTGTTTATTGTTTTGAGGAATGTTCCATCTATTCCTGTTCTCTCCAGAGCTTTTGATGAGTCCATGGATGTTGTATTTTGTCAAAGGCTTTTTGGGCATCGACTGAGATAACAATGTGATTCTTGATTTTAGTTCTGTTTATGTGGTGAATTACATTGATTGATTTACGGATGTTGAACCATCCTTGTGACTGTGGGATGAAGCCTATTTGGTCATGATGTATGATTTTCTTGATCAGTTTCTGTATCCTGTTAGCTAATATTTTATTGAGGAGCTTTGCGTCTGTGTTCATTAGTGATGTTGGTCTGTAGTTCTCTTTTTTTGTTGGGTCGTTGCTTGGTTTGGGAATGAGTATGATATTAGCTTCGTAGAATGACTTTGGGATTTCTCCCTCTGTTTCTATTTCGCGGAAGAGTTTGAGGAGTATTGCTATTAGCTCCTCACTAAAGGTTTTATAGAATTCGTTGGTCAATCCATCTGGGCTTGGGATTTTCTTTGTTGGGAGGTTCTTGATTACCCCCTGTATCTTGCTGTAAGTTATTGGTTTATTTAGTTGATTTATTTCTTCTTGGTTCAGTTTGGGCAGTTTATACTTCCCTAAGAATTGATCCACTTCTGTAAAATTACTGTTTTTAGTGAGCAGAGGTTCTGGAAATAGTTCCTTATAATTGGTTGGATATTGTGAATACCTGTTGTTATTTTTCCGGTGGAGTCCCTGATTTTACAGATATGAGTCTCTTCTCTTCTTTTTTTTTTTTTGTAAGTCTTGCGAGGGGCCTGTCAATTTTATTTATTTTCTCAAAGAACCAGCTTTTAGTCTTATTTATTTGTTAAATGGTCTTTCTATTTTCAATCAGATTTATCTCTTATTTAATCTTTGTGATCTCTCTCCTCCTACTCATTTTAGATTCGATTATTTCTTGTTTCTCCAGTCGTTTTAGTTTCATCGTGAGGTTATTCACCTGCTCTGTTTCGGTTCTTTTAATGTGAGTGCTGAGGGCAATGATTTTGCCCCTCAGTACTGCCTTAGCTGTGTCCTATTAGGTTTCTTTGTGATGTATTTTCATTGTCATGGTGGCTTATGAATTCGTTAATTTCATCTTTAGTTTGGTCTGTGGCCCAAGTGTTGGATAACAGTGTGGTCTTTAGCCTCCAAGAATGTGTATAGCCTCTGTGGTAACTGTTTTTATTGAGGGTTACCTTTAATCCATTGTGGTCAGATATAATACATGGGATGACGTCAGTACTTTTGTATTTGCTGAGGTTGTTTGTGTGGGCTATGACATGGTCTGTTTTGAAGTATGATCCATGGGCTGCTGAGAAGAAGGTGTACTGGGTCTCTGCAGGGTGGATGACTCTGTATGGATCTGTCAGATCCATTTGGGATATGGTGTTACTTAGGTCCTCAGCTCCCTTGCTAATCCTCTGGGTGTTGGATCTGTCTCTTGGAGAGAGTGGGGAATTAAAGTCACCCAATATGATTGTGTTTGGGTGTATCTTGTTCTGTAGTTCTGTGATAATTTACTTGACATATGTAGGGCCTCTTTTGTTCGGTGAGTATACATTTATCACCGTGATGTCTTGATTCTAGATTTTTCCTTGTACTAAAATGTAGTGACCTTCTTTGTCTTTTTGGGTTGATTTTAATGAAAAGTCCAGCTTGTCTGAGATTAGGATGGGTACTCCTGCCATTTTGGTAGGTGCATTTCCTTGGAAGATCTTGCTCCATCCTTTTATTCAGAGCCCATTTTATCCCTTGCTGTAAGGTGAGTCTCTTGTAGACAACAGATGGCAACTTTTTGTTTGTGGATCCATTCTGCCAGTCTGCTCCTCTTTATTGGAGAGTTTATACTGTTTATATTCAAAGAGATCAAGGATAAGAGTGTTTTTTCTCCTTCCATTTTTTTTTTTTTTTTTTGCCAGTCCTGGGCCTTGGACTCAGGGCCTGAGCACTGTACCTGGCCTCTTCTTGCTCAAGGCTAGCACTCTGCCACTTGAGCCACAGCGCCCCCTCTGGCCATTTTCCATATATGTGGTACTGGAGAATCGAACTGAGAGCTTCATGTGTAGGAGGTAAGCACTCTTGTTACTTGGCCATACTCCCAGCCCTCCTTCCATTTTGTTGTTAGGCTGTTTTTCCTCTTTATTTTTCTTTTTTTTAGTGAGCTGCTCTTTCTCTTGGGCTCTGGCTATTGTAGTTTCTTTCTGTTTCTGTCTGTGTGTACTGTATGATTTCTGTGGGTGGGATTCCCCTCTTAGAATTCGCTGTAGAGCTGGTTTTTTATTCACATACTCCTTTAGATCCTCTTTGCTATCAAAAGATCTGGTTTTCCCCTCGAATATGAATTCCAGCTTCACTGGATATTTTATTCTAGGTTGGCAATTGTTGGCCTGTAGGACTTGGATGGTGTTCTTCCATTCTCTTCGTGCATGGTAGGTTTGTATGGAGAGGTCTGCTGTTATTCAAATCCTCTTCCCTTTGTAATAAATTTCTTTCTTCGGTTTGGCTGCATTCAAAATTTGCTCTTTATTCTTGAGATCTGCAGTCTTGAATATTATGTGCCTTGGCATGGCTTTTCTAGGGTCTGGCCTGCCAGGTGTCCTATAGGCTTCAGTTACCTGGTTGGGGTCCCTTGTGAGATTGGGGAAGTTTTCTGCAATAATTTTATTGAAAATATGTTGAAGCCCTCTGCTCTGTTATTCGGCTCCTTCTTCTATTCCAATTATGCACAGATTGTATCTCTTGTCTTTGTCCACTAGCTCCTGGATTAGTCTGCCCTGGAGTTTTACCGTTTCTTGAAGTATGGTAATTTTCTGGCTCTTATCGGCTGCATCATCGTCCAAGAGAGAGATTCTGGATTCAATATGGTCAATTCTTTGTGCTGTGGATTTAATTGCGGAGTTTATGGATGTCAGAGAGCTATTTATGGATGCCAGATCAGCTCTGATTGTGCAAATTTATTCCTTTAAAGAGTTGTATTTTAAATCTATTTTTTCATGCATTTCACTTCTCAAGATGTTAAGGTCTTCTTTAACGGAGGTTTGCACTGTATTCGTTTTTTGCTTCCATTTCTTTCTTGGCTTCCTGGATGTCCTTTGAGACTTCTACTCTTAACTCCTGGAATTGTTTTCTGATTTTGTTTCTGAGGCTTTCCATCATTTCTGCTAACATAGCCTCAGTTGTTTTTTTATTCTCCATCTCCTCTTCAATCACGCTGCTTTTTGGAGCTGGCGAGTTGGCTTGCCCTTTGATGAGATTTGTTATATTTCTTTGTGATTTGCGCATCTGGTGATCTGTGTGTAGCTTCCCTGGTTTGGCTTTGTGCTGGTTCCCGCTGGTCCGTCAGTGGGAGACTTGTTTGTGTCCTGGCTCTGGGTTTGAGTTTGGCTATTGAACCTTACTGCCCAATGGGAGAGTGTGACCTTCTCGATTGTTGCTGAGGTGGTCACACTCACTTGTGCCCGCTTGTGCGCTCCCGCGGGGGTTTGGGCAAGAGGTCCTCCTGCTGGGGGCTAGCACGCTGGCCCATGCTGGCCCTCCAGGGGGTGCGTGCATGTGCACTCTAGTGCTTCCTTTGGGGATGAGTTGCCCAAGTTGTTGGAGGGTGCTTGTGTCCTCTCTTGAATGTGTTGTTGGGCGCGGTATGTGTGGGCCCCTGCAGGATCAAGTGTCAGGGCGCGGGTTGGTGCCTGCAGACTCTCTGTGGCTCCACTGTGTGTGGGGGGGGGGGGGTATTCGGGCCCAGGTGACCCTGCTGTGCTGGTGTTGCTCACCAGCGAGCCTGGGGTTTCCAAAGCCTACCAGTCCCCGGGCCTCTGCTGGGGAGGGGGCGGGGCCCATGGGGCCAGGTTCAGGTAGCTCTGCTGGGGCTTTGGGGGGGGGGATGCCTTGGCGCTGCTCACCTCTGTTAGTTCCCGTGTCCTCCCAGAGGTCTTAGCGCTGCCAGCTATGGAGCTGCTTTATTCCCTGGGGGTAAGGAGGGGAAGGGAGGGAACTCTAGCTTATTTGTAGGGTTTGGATCCCTGCTAGAGCTGGTCTCCCATTGCGGGGGCGGGGGGGGCGGAATTGGGAACTTACTGGTCCTGGGTTGTATGTATGTCCCGCACTGCTATGGGCTTTTTGGGGCTATGGTGCTGGGGTGTGGCGATGGGTCGTTTGGTGTTGGCAGTCCCAGCTCTCCGTGTCTGCACCTCTGGTTCCCCTCTGCTTACGTCTGATCCCAGCAGTTCGGTCACCACACCTCCAGTCCTTCACTGCTGTCATCTGTCTCAGTGGTCTGCACTCCATCTGGGGTGAGTGGAGCTCTTGCTGTCCGGACTCTGTGCTCCTGGCATGACTTTGCAGCAGTCGGTTTTTTGGTGCCAGGTGAGGTAAGACATTCTTGATTGTCCTTGGAGGACTTTATTTTCAATGAGCAAATAAGCTCATTTTGAAAGTTAATAGGATGAAAATATGGATATTCAGAGCATTCCACGTTAATGCATTCACTTACTAAATAACAACAACAACAAATGTGCCCCGTTTATAGATATAGAATGAATGGCCTTCCATGGTTTATGGAGAAGGTGTTTAACTTAAGTCTTCTTCCTCAGTTGCTCATCTCTCATGCAGAATAGTGATTATAACATTTGTGCAGCTCATTCTGCTTCTTACATTTTTAATACATTTTAATATGTGTTGATACTAGGTCTTAAACTCAGGACTTCATGCTCTCAATTGGCTTGTTCATTCATGGCTGGTGTTCTACTACTTGAGCCACAACTCCACTTCTGACTCCTTGCTGGTTCATTGGAGAGAAGATCTCATGGAGTTTTCTGCTCAGGCTGGCTCTAAACCTGAAATCTCAGAGGCTTGTATCTCTTGAATATCATGGATTAGTGGTATGAGCCACCAGCACTTGTTACAACCTACAAAACTTTACATTTTATAACTGCACAGATTTGTTAGGTATCACTAAAGTAGAACTTCTTCATCTGAAGAATAAGTCTAAAACTATCTACATTATGAAGTATATATATAAGAATAAGTAAGATGGTTTACTGTGTACGTGTATTAAAAATATAATTACTTTTCTCTCTCAATAGATAAATAAATTCTGCTGAATCAATCATTTAGTTTCACCGGGCATGGTGCCACATGCCTATTATCTCAATATTTAGGCAGCTGAGATAGGAAGATCATGAGTTCAGGACCAGCCAGGAATGTATCACAAGTTCAAACCACCATGGGCTTCCAAGCAATAATAATAATAATTCTGTTCAGCTTCTATTTTCATTTATGACACTGAAATATTTGGTGAATGAATACAGGTCTTACAATAATGAGTTGACTTATGTGAGCCTTGAGAGTGTCATGATATTGAATGATGTTCTACTCTATTGAGTTCTATACTGGTGGGAATGTTACTGGCTGTGCCAAAAGGCATTTTAGGATTAACAGAAAACTATCATAAAGAATTACTCTCCCTCTTCACAAGTCCTGGAGGCTTAGGATGAGAAATCCTAGCTGAATTATTAGAAGCCCTATTTGCTTCTAAGTGGTGGCCCTGATTGGCTTCAGCATTTCAAACTGGGCAGCTACCTCTTCCAGTGAAAGTCTGGTTTTCATAGTCATAAGCTAGAATTTCCGTCAACAGCCAACTCTAAGAACCTCTCTCCTCTAATCTTTGAGAATCCCCCCCTCTCAAAAAAAGAAAGGAGTTTAGGTTATGCCAGACATTGTAGTATACACTCCTAATCCCAGTACTCAGGCTGAGACAAGATCAATGGTTCAAGGACAATTTGGGAATGAATTCCAGGCTAGTTTGGACTATATGATGACAAACTTTAAAAAAAATGGGGGGGGGGGAGGGGAGGGCTGGGAATGTGGCTTAGTTGGTAGGAAGCTTGCCTAGCACACATGAAGCCCTGGGTTCGGTTTCATAGTACTACATAAACAGAAAAGACGAAGTGTTGCTATGACTCTAGTAATAGAGTGCTAGCTAGCCTTGAGCAAAAGAAGCTCAGGGACAGTGCTCAGGCCCTGAGTTCAAGTTCCAAAATTGGTGCTGGCACTGGCGCATGTGCACACACACATGCACACCAAGTAGAGAGAGAGAAAAAACTACTGAATGCTGGCAGCTCCTACCCTTAATCCTAGCTACTAAAGAGATTAAGATTCAAACATCATAGTTTGAATGCAGTCAAGTAATGAAGATCTTCAAGATTCCCCCTCCAAAATAACCAGCAAAAAGGCCAGGATGGAAATCTGTGTCAAGTGATAGGACACCAGCTGAACAAGCAAGTTAAGAAAGCACAAAGTCCTGAGTTTAAACCTCAGTAGAGGCAAATTAGCCAAATTTTCTAGGTTATTTTAAACTTTTCCTTATTATGCTATGGTGTTCCTTGTGTAAAATCAAATCCCTGTACACTGAAAACCTAATGGCTATAGTTTGATTTGAGGAAAATTGCATTGTATGTCACGTATGAGGTACAGTTTCTGGCAATAAAACTTTTCAATGCTTTTTCTAAATCTCTGTGCATTTTTCCCAGGAGAATTTTGGTACTTTGGGAGTTGAAAATTGTTCCTTGTTTCTCATATGGGGTATCTACTAGTCTAGTGGAATCTGTATGAATTCTGAATTCACTTAGACCCTCACCTAAAACCTTAATTTCAGTTATTTGAACATTTTTTTTGCAGATTCATTGTCATTATTATTTTTATTGCTAAGATTACAAAGGTTTTTGAACCATATACAGTTGATAATCATACATGTTTTTAACAAGTTTATAACAAGTTTTAAAAAATGTTATAAAACTCTGGTATGAGATGGTGACATTTCTAGGAAGATGCTTTCCTTTTCTACTTTTAGAAATCGAACGACTGTCTCATGCCATACCTGGTGGTGTACACTTATAATTCAGAAATCAAGGCGTTCAGGAAGAAAGATTGTTCAAGGCCAACATAAGCTGCACCCTTAGACCCCATATCAAAAAAGAAAAAATAAAGTCTTGCCAATGATACCTTATGTATGAAGCTTTAGAACAATAAAAATTCCAAATTGAATTTCATTAACTTTATTTCAGAAAGTGGTAAAATAGCTGTGGAGTACAGACCCACTGAAGAGATGATAGATGTTGGAAGTGAAGACCATGATTTAATTCAAGTACATGGAAATGAAAACTCAAGGGTTCAGTAAGTAATGTAGCCATAATGCACCAGATTTAGAAGGCTGAAAAGTAGTGTGACAACTAGGTTAGGGCTGTGTTGATATGCCAAGATAAAATGGGGATGTTTTTCCTAGGCCAATGTGAAAGGCTGTCTCAGAATCCAACCCTCTATCTCAGACTGAATAGACTACCTCCCCAAATTCCTCCTGCAGAAGTACTGGAGTCATCACTGATTCTCAGCCCTAGCTAACAAAGTGGTATATTATCAAACATGGAACCTGGTGGTGAGACTTTAGAGGAAATGACATTGTGGGATGAATAATCATAAAATGTATTCTCCTGCCCACCACGATAACTTGCTTTCATTGCAGGTCAGTTATAATTCTTGGAAGCCATATTGCCAAGGGGAGGAAGATCTTTCTGATTTCAGCTTGGAGGAGGAGCTGAGCCTGCCAGGACTGGACTAGCACTGCTGAATATCCCCTGAGGTCCCGCCCCATAACTTTGTTGGGAAGTTCTGCCATGGCCAACCAGAAGAACTTCCGACATCAAGGGATACCCTGGTCTGCAGGCCAAATCCTGCCTTGCTGTGGGGGAATGGTGCTGCAGGAGGCAGTGGCCCCTCCTCTCAGAAGAGAGGAGCTTGGGCACTTTCACAGTAGAAAAAGGCTCTCCACTGATGTAGAATCCAACTAGGTACAACCATAAAAAAGATTACTGTTTTATAAACAAAGGTGACAAATTCCTGTCATCAACCAGTGACTGAGTAGGGTAGGAGACCAGGGTTACCAGGTTGTCATAAAGCACGTGCCATAATGATTTGTCTTCTCACATCTCTTCTCACATCTCACCTGAGCTTTCAACCATGCTCAACCACAAGATGGACCTGGGAGGCTTTGATGACCTAGGATCCTCTGCTCCATCTCAGATGTTTGCTGGACCTCAAGAGCCGACGCACAGTTTGCTTATATTGCCAATACAGATTTTGTTGGACAGCTACCTCCTGGGTCAGATCAGTTTCCTGCTTCTCATCAAGATCTACCAGACAAGTTGAATCTGCAGCACAAACTCCCAGAGACGGTGCCAGTGCAAGGTGAGGATCACAACCAGGCCCAACCTCTGCCTCAGACACTCAAAAGTACTATGCACAGTACAGCTCTAGCTGAGGCTTCAGACCACCCATCACTTGAAATACTTTTCCCACCACTGTATACTCAGAGTTCAGAAGATAAGCCAGAGGTTATTTCACCCCAGAACCTGAGAAAGGATCTAGTTTGGTCTTGGACCCATCGGTGAAGACGGTAAGTACATGAGCTTCTGGTAGGAAGTAAAAACAGACTTGCAGAATCTCGATTAGATCCAAGTATAAATATGGCTTCTGTTGATAGTGTACCTGAGAAAGCCCAAGAGAATGCAGATAAACCTCCAGAACCCCTTGAGGAAGGTGAATCTTCCGAGTTCCAGCTGCAGACCCATACTCAGAACCCTGGGATTCCTGAGAAGCTCCAGTCCCCTGGAGCTCCGGAAGAAACCCCAGCCCAACAGCTCCATAGGGAGGAGGCTGTGTTGTTCGTGCAAGAAGATGGAAGTGTTCCATTTCCAAGCAGCAATAAAACTCAGCATTCAAAATTGCCAAATGTCACAGTTCATCATGCGGATGTGCAGATTACCTTCACCACTCCTAGTCACCAACAGACCCCAGCCCAGCTTCTAGGGAGCCCTCAGGAGGGAGAACTGTCATCTACCCAACAAGAGGTGCCAGCTCAGCCTTCAGAGCTCCCAGAGTTCTCAGAACCTGCTGAAAGCCAACTAGAAGGCTCTGCTCAGCCTGAAAATCCTTTTGAGGAAGTCACACCTCCTGTTGAGCAGGAGGCTCCTGTTCAAGCTCCAGAGTCCCCCATGGAGAGCATAGATGTAACTCTACAAAAACATCAGCTGACAGTTCAGTCTCCAGTGCCAGCTCATGAGCTGGTGACCCTAGCTCCAGTGCATTATGAGATGACAGTTCCCACACCAAATCAAGATCCGATAGTCCAGTATTGCCTGGTGTCACTGCTCAACCTTTTGATGTGGAACTCACAATTACTCCAGAACTATCTACTACAGCTATACATTCTAAGGACATAAAAAAGCGTGCCCGGGTAACAGTTCAACCTGTGGACATCCAACTGACTGTAACTGTACAAGCTATTGTTGAAGACTAACTTCCTCCAACAGTAGATGAGGCCCCAAGTCAGCCTACAAACTCACCTACGGAGGTTGCATCGCAATCTGCAGAATATCAGGGGCTGACAGTTCTAATAAGAGGTCAGAATGAAACTCAGCATTCAACGTTGCCCACTGTGATATTTCAGAAATTTGACCTGGAAGTTACAGTAACTCCAGACTCCAGGATAGAGCATGACCAATCTTCATCTCTGAAGAAGACAACAGCTCCTTCTCCAAAACGCCCTGAGGTTATCCTTCTACACCCAGATAACATTCAGTCTTAGCACCCAAACCTGAATGAAATCACTGTTAAACCTTTAGATGGGGAATTTACCCTAACTCCAGAATACAAAATGGAGGTTGGACTTTCTCCCACCATACCAGAGACCTTAACTGACCTTTCAACACCACCCAATGATTTTATGTCTTATTCCCCATTATCCATCATGGGTCCAACTCCAACCCAGACTCCAATGACACACAAGGTCACATTTCAAGCAATGGGCCTATTCACCACAACTTTAAGACCCTCTTCTGAGGTTGTATATTTCCCATCACTGAAGAAGACTACAGATCCTCCTCATGTAACTTTACCCCTTCAAGTTCAGCATGGAAACCTAACTCCACAACCTACTACAAAGAGTAACATACCTGCTGCTATGCAGATCCCAACGGAGCCTCTGGAGGAGACCCCTGCACCTCCTCTGCAGGAGATCCCAACAGAGTTCCTGCTGGAGTTTCCTGCTCAGCCACTGCAGAAGACAGCAGTACAGCCTCTGAAGGAGATTCCAGCACAGCCTGTGCAGGAGACAGCAATACAGCCTCTGCAGGAGATGCCAGCTCAGCCCTGGAGGGAGACTGTAACTCAGGCTAACCAGAAAACATCAAGTATGCATCAGCAGAGGACTTCAACTCAGCCTTTGCAGAAGACCTCAACTCAGCCTCTGGGGAAGACCTCGATGCTGTCTCGCAGAAGGACTCTAACTCAGCCTCAATGGAAGACCCCAACTCACTCTTCACAGCCACATCCAACTGTGGCTGAACCTCCAACATCTCAGCCAATGTCACGAACTACAAAGACTGCACCTGGAACCATCGTGAAGAATACTATAACTTTGGTTTTGAAGCACAGTGAGGTGACACTTCCACCTCCATACCAGTCTCAGACTCAGCGTCCAACCCTGACTCAAATCACAGTTAAACCTTTAAGTCTGGAACAGCATACTGTAAGAACTACTTTCTCAACAAGACCCACCACAGAAAATGCTGTAGCTGTGAAAAGTGAACAGAATGCCCCTCCAAACACCAATGTATGTGAACCCTGTAACTGCCAAGACCAGACTCTGTCATGTGTGGATCTCAGCCCAATGCTAGACTCTGCCAAGTTCCTGTGCCAGATATCGACCCCATGAAGCAACTTTTTACTGTCTTGCAAGTATCACCTTAGCTCCTTTGTGCTGGGAATTCTGCTGACACTCTGTTCTCAAGGTCTGCTTCCTTTCTCCAATCCATATTGAGTGATGTCCACTTTTACTTTTTTTCTTATTTTTATAGGTCAGTCATGAGGTTTGAACTCAGGGCCTGTGTCACTGTCTGTGAGCTCTTTTGCTCAAGACTAGTGCTCTAAAATGTTAATCCATCATGTCACTTCTAGTTTCCAGTGCTTAATGGAGCTGAGAATCTCAATGACTTTTCTGCCTGGTCTGGCTTCAAACTGCAACCCTAAGATCTCAGCTTCCTGCATAGCTAGGATTACAGGAATCCTGCACCCATGCCCATCTGACTTTTACTTTTCACTTCTTGTCTTTACTTGTGCTCCTCTTTTTATTGTATCCATTATCCATGCTTTTATTTGTGGTTGCTCTACCTTTTTCCAAGAAGGTAGTGAGTCACAGAAGTTCACATGAAAATAGAAAATTTAGCCTTCTCTAAAAGGAAGAACAGAGAGGAATCACGGACTGAAAAAAATTAGGCGTGAGTGTATGACACAGGACTCCACACTTTGTCCTGAGTGAACATGACAGTGATAGAAACATAGCAGTTAGGAGGGAAAGTCAGTTTATGAGAAAGAAGTTCAGTTTTGGGAATTTTTATTGGTAAACAGTCAGAAGGCTTGCGGTTGAATGGAAAAATCCATTAGGCAGATGAGCAGAATTAAATCTCCTCTACCTCACTACCAGACACAGTATATATAAACTGAGCAGGAGAGTCAGGACCAAGAATAAGGACAGATTGGAGAACAATGCATTTTAATAGCTTCTACTAAATATGTGCTTTTGCCAGGCAGTGGTGACTCAAATCTGTAATCTGTAATCAGGCTCAGATCTGAGAATCATGATTCAAAGCATGTCCTGCTCAGAAATTCATAAGGGTTTTATCTCAAATTTACTACCAAAATACAGTAAGTAGTATACCACTACTCTACCATTAAATCAAAAAAAGGCTCAGGGTGCTGGGAATATGGCCTAGTGGCAAGAGTGCTTGCCTAGCATACATGAATCCCTGGGTTCAATTCCCCAGCACCACATATATAGAAAACATCCAGAAGTGGCGCTGTGGCTCAAGTGGCAGAGTGCTAGCCGTGAGCAAAAAGAGGCCAGGACAGTGCTTACTCCCTGAGTCCAAGGCCCAGGACTGGCAAAACATTAAAAAATAAAAAAATAAAATCTCAGGGACATGGCCCAGGTCCCTAAGTTCAAGGCCCAAGACTGGCGCAATTTTTTTTCAACTGACATTTGTATTCTTTTTCTTTTTTGGTTGATTTGGTTAACAAGGGTGCTTGAACTGAGGATCTGGATGCTGTCCCTGAGCTCTTTTACTCAAGGTTAAGGTTCTACCACTCTGAGCCAAGGTGCCATGTCTGATCTTCTGGTGGTTGCTTAGAGATAAGAGTCTCACAGAGTTTCCTCTCCTGGCTGTCATTGAGTGGTGATCCTCAGATCTAAGCAAATGTGGGAAGCTCATAACTTCATAAAATAGAAAAAGTTGAGGGGTTTTCTGCCCTTGATTTTGGCCCTTGATATTGCAATGACTCTTTCTTATTCTGATCTTTCTTTTCCTACTTATTCATAGATATAAACTATTTCTTCATAGAAATTTCCAAGGAAACGATATCTCTTATATTGACAAAAATATATGGGGATGGTACCGTTGGACTGAGGAACTATGAGCATATTATCTCTCCAAATATGAATACAACGTTGTTCTGTTGGACCCCTCTTGGTCCAGAAATCTGAAGAGAATAGCTCTGAGAAAAGCCATTGTCCCTCCACATCCTAAACAAGTTCTATTGACTGAAAATCTGCAATTGTTTTCAACTTGAAGCTTAGTGGGTACTCAGGGTATTGTTAAGTGGCAGGGTGCTTGTCTTGCATGCATGAGGCAGCCTTGGAGTTCTCATGCAAAATAGAGTTTCAGGGACCCTCTTTGAATTAAGTATGTGATGATAAGCTGAAATTATTCTCTATTGTACAAGTGTTGGATGCTTACATTTCTCTTGGATACAAATGAATAACAGAGTGAAAATGAAAACTATACCTGAATTAAGAGTATAGTAGAAAGATCTATTTTCCCAGGCACTCGTGCACTATTTTACTACATTTATATATGAATTTACTCTCTTTACACATAGTTGAATACGTTTGTGGTATCATTTTCTTACTGGGTTTTTACTTTTTATATAAATGACAATATCCTACAGCTTGATCTTTCCATTTCATACTTTATGTTTGTAATCTTAACTTTCCTGTGTATACATAGAGGATTATCCTATTCCTTTCATCTTCTGCATAATATTCCATAGTGTGGATACCTCATGCTTTATTTAGTATTTCCCATAGGATTGTTTAGAGCATGCCCAGTTAGCTTGTGGTGTTCGTGGTTACAATGAACATCCCCATCCATCCATACTTCTTTGTGAACCTAGACAACTCATTCTGTAGGCACAGAATGTTAATTGCCCTCAAAAAAGTTGTGCCACCATACACTGTGGGCAACAGAAAATGACAGCCTTAAAAAAGAAACAGGAAGAAACTGATATCCTTCCTTATCCCATACGTTATCTCTCTAGTCAATATATTCCCCCAAGCTAGATGAATTTACATCCAGAAGTAACCTTTTTATATTCCAGAATTCTCAGCGAAAATCGCCTCACTGAATTACATAAGGATACATTTGAAGGCCTCCTATCCCTTGAATATTTGTAAGTCAGTAACTTTATTACCTCATTAATATTTGTGAGTAATTATACATAAAATATATATGTATATTCAGGTTAAACACTGAAATCTCTCCCAGCAATAAATTCTGCAGTTGTGTAAGTCTGTGTCTATCTCAGCTCATCCCTAGCAGTAAATACTTACTATTCATTATCAGTTTAATTATATAGGCAGCATATAGATTGGGAACAAACTGTCCTTACTGAGAAAATGGTAATGGAACCTCAGCAAAGCAGATACTCATACACACATTGTCTTAAAAATGCACAGCCTGACCAGGTGCAGGTGGCTCATGCCTATAATCCTAGCTACTCAGGATGCTAAGATTTGAGGATGGTGGTTCAAAGCCAGCCCAGACAGGAAAGTCCATGAGACTTTTTTTTTATTGGTCCATCCTGGGGCTTGAACTCAGGCCCCGAGCACTGTTCCTGGGTTCTTTTTGCTCAAGGCTAGCACTCTACCATTTGAGCCACAGTGCCATTTCTAGGTTTTTCTATGTATATGGTACTGAGGAATCAAACCCAGGGCTTCATGAATATGAGGCAAACAGTCCACCACTAGGCCATATTCCCAACCCTGTGAGACTCTTATCTCCAATTAACTACCAGAAAACCAGAAGTGCCATTGTGGTTCAAGTGGTAGAGTGCTAGTCTTGAGCTGAAGAGCTCAGGCAAAGCTAGTTCTAGCCACATAATCAGCAAAAAATGTAAAGAAAGTTTAAATCCAAAACCAAAAGTTTATGGTTTCAAAATAATTATGTTCTCAATGTTATATGTCACAAATTCTATTCATTCATCCTCATTATCTAATAGATTTAGAGTACAATATTGTCTCTTTCTTTTCTAGAGATTTGTCCTGCAATAAGATAGTGTCTATTGAAAGACGTACATTTGAACCATTGCCTTTTCTGAAGTTTGTGTAAGTAGCAAATAAAACTCCATTATATCACATGTATCTGCTCATTTTCAATTAGAATTAAAATTTTGCTAGTGAAAAGTTACTAAAATGTAAAGGAAGCTGTTTTAGACTAGCGAAGATGAGTGTGAGAATCATTACAAGTCAGACAATCATTGCAAAGTAGTGGTTCTCAACAATGGACTGTCACTAGGAGACATTTGGCAACTGTGAATATGTTATAGACATCTAGTGGGGAAACAGGTCTAGAGGGATGCTTGTATCCTACTTGTATCCTACAGTGTACAGGATAAGGCTCCACAGCAAAGAACTGTGCCACCCAAAATGTTAGGAGTGTGGACATACAAAACCTGTCGCTTGACACTTCATGTGTCAATATGAGTATGTAAATCATGAGCCAGTATTGTCTATAGGAAGATTTCTCTAAAGCATTGGCAACTAACAGAATTATGTTGCATTGTATGTAAATTAGAATCACTGTGAAACCGTAAATGTTCTGAATCTTTTTTTCTTCTTTGCCTTATATCTTCTTTGTTTTCTGGCTTTTTTTATTTTTTAGAAATCTTGGTTGCAATTTAATCACAGAACTGAGCTTTGGAACATTCCAGGCATGGCATGGAATGCTGTTTTTACACCAGATATAAGTGGCATAGAAGATAAGCATGTTAACTTAAACCTTGTGTATTGAAAACCTAATATCCTTATTAATAAGCTAGGTATAGGGACTATAAGAACTCTCAAATGTATGTCTTTAGGATTAATTCATTTTCTAAGTATTTTATTGTTATTAATAAGTAGTTGCGTACTAAGAGGTTTCAGGTCCATGTCAGGTTCTGAGTACAGTGAAGTGTTGTGAGTCGCACTTGTGTCATTCCTGTATCTCTGAAGGAGAAAGCCAGATATTCGTGAAAATTCCAACTCAAATACTCAAATGTTCTTTTTCTTTTCTTTTTTGCCAATCCTGGTGCTTGAACTGAGGGCCTGAGCACTATCCCTGCCTTCTTTTTGCTCAAGGCTAGCACTCTACCACTTGAGCCACAGCGCCAGAGCATTGGTGACTTGACAGTGAGTAGTTGCTTTGGGGGACTAGGGGATCTCTAATACTCTCCTCCTTTTTGGTTTGTGTCTGTTGTTGTTGAGATTATTTAGGATTAATCACTTCCCTCCCCCTACCCCCACCCCCAAAGCTGGGAAAAATCAGTCTCTGTGGAAGGCAGAAGTTAAGGTAGAAGTTAAGATAAGCTAGGGACCTTGAAAACACTGGGAGTTTTGCAAGGAAAACTCAGTCAAGACTATTATTCTTAATCCATGTACATCCCTAACTACTTTTATACATTCTGATAGCTTTTTATTTTCTCCTGGTCCTGGGCTCTGTCCCTGAGCCTTTCTGTGCTCAAGGCACTATATTTTCTTTTCCATTTTCCTTCCATCCTTTCTTTTCCTCTTCCTTCTTTCCTGTATTTTGTGGTACTGTGATGTTGAATCCAGGGTCTTACACCTGCTAGGCAGGTACTGTATTACTGGAGCCACACTTCCATCCCCCCTTTCCCTTCATTTATTTATTTATGTATTTATTTATTTATTTATTTGTTTATTTATTTATTTATTTATTTGGTCTGTCATGATGCTTGAACTCTGGGCCTGGTTGCTGTCCTTGAGCACTTTACCTCAAGGCTAGTGCTCTACTATTTGAGCCACAGTGCCACTTTGGGTTTTCTGTGTGGTTTATTGGAATCTCATGGACTTTTCTGCCTGGGCCGGCTTTGAACTGAGAACCTCATATCTCAGCCTCCTGACTAGCTAGGAATATAGGCTTGAGCCATCGGCACCTGGCTCCTTCACTTTTCTTAATGATAGAATCCAGTGCTTTTCTTCTAGCTTGGGCAGCCATCTTTCTACTTACCTCTTTTAGAAAGATGTAAATTATAGATAGCATTATAGCCCTATTCAAATATCGAGCTTGTTTCTTTATTTTGTTCTTTTTTTTTTTTTTTTTTTTTTGGCCAGTCCTGGGCCTTGGACTCAGGGCCTGAGCACTGTCCCTGGCTTCTTCCCGCTCAAGGCTAGCACTCCGCCACTTGAGCCACAGCGCCACTTCTGGCCATTTTCTGTATATGTGGTGCTGGGGAATCGAACCTAGGGCCTCGTGTATCCGAGGCAGGCACTCTTGCCACTAGGCTATATCCCCAGCCCTCGAGCTTGTTTCTTGATAGGGAAGTTCCTAAGTTTCTGCCTAGGCTGACCTCAAACTGTGATCCTTCCTATCTCTGCTTTCCTAGTAACTGGGATCACAAGTTTGGACTACTGTGCCCAGCTATCTAACTCATTTCATGGAGGGACAGCTGCTACAAAGAGAGCTCTAACAAACAGTGGGTTTAGTAAGAAGCATATTGAATTGTTAGGTAATAATTCAGTTAAGAAGAAAAGGCAGGGCTAGCTTCTTTTAGTATCAGCAACCCAGGCATTCTGTCACTGCTTCATCTTCCACGGCCTGGCTGTCATCTATATAAGGCTATAACAGTACTCAGGAAATCTCTGTCCTTCAGCCCTGCAAGGCCAAGCCTTCCACAATGTAGCACCAAATCCTCCTCCCAACATTATTGTTTAGCAGGCTGCCCTTGCCACTTCTGCTTTGAATGTCAAGTGCTTTTTGGGAGGAGTGGGATGGGGTGGGTAAGGGGTGTGTGGAGGAGGTGCCAGCAATGGAAGCTAAGGCCTTGCGTGTTAGGCTAAGCTGCAGGCTAGTACACTTACAGAGTCTGACAACAGAGTATGTGAGATACAGGAAGTAGTCAAGAACCTCCCAACAAAGAAAAGCCCAGGGGCAGATGGATTCACCAACCAATTCGACAAAACCTTTAGTGATGAGCTAATACCAATACTCCTCAAACTCTTCCGCAAAATAGAAATACAGGGAGAAATCCCAAAGTCATTCTACGAAGCTAATATCATACTCATTCCCAAACCAGGCAAAGACCCAACAAAAAAAGAGAACTACAGACCAATATCACTAATGAACACAGACGCAAAGCTCCACAATAAAATATTAGCTAACAGGATCCAGAAACTGATCAAGAAAATCATATATCATGACAAATAGGCTTCATCCCACAGGCACAAGAATGATTCAACATCCGTAAATCAATCAACGTAATTCACCACATAAACAGATCTAAAATTAAGAATTACATTGTTAGTCGATGCCCAAAAAGCCTTTGACAAAATACAACATCCATACCTATTAAAAGCTTTGGAGAGAACATGAATAGGTGGAACAATCCTCAAAACAATAAAAGCCATATACAACAGACCAACTGCTAATATCATATTAAATGGAGAGAAACTTAAGTCATTCCCCCTAAACTCAGGAACAAGACAAGGATGCCCACTCTCCCCACTTCTTTTCAACATAGTGCTGGAATCCCTAGCCATAGCAATAAGGCAAGAGGAGGACATCAAAGGGATCCACATCGGCAAGGAAGAAATCAAGTTATCCCTATTCGCAGACGACATGATCTTACATCTGAAGCACCCAAAAAGCTCAGTACCCAAACTCCTACATCTAATAAACCAATTTGGCCAAGTAGCAGGATACAAAATCAATCCACAAAAGTCAGCAGCTTTTCTGTACACCAGCAATGTACAAACAGAAAAGGAAATTAAGGAAACAATTCCATTTACAGTGGCCACAAAAAGAATAAAGTACCTAGGGATCAACTTAACCAAGGTCGTGACGGACCTATTTAATGAAAACTATAAAAATCTAATAAGGAAAATCAAAGAAGACACAAGGATATGGAAAGACCTCCATGCTCATGGGTAGGCAGAATCAATATAGTGAAAATGGCCATATTGCCCAAATTGTTATACAAATTCAATGCAATACCTATCAAAATCCCAGCGACATTCTTCACTGAAATAGAGAAAGCAATCCATAAATTCATATGGAACAGCAAAAAACGTAGAATAGCCAAAGCAATTCTAGGCAAAGAAAGCAGTGCAGGAGGTATCACAATACCGGACTTCAAGCTCTACTACAAGGCCATCATAACAAAAAACAGCATGGTATTGGTATAAAAACAGATCAGAAGACCAATGAATTAGAATTGAAGACCCAGAAATAAAACCACACTTACAGCCAACTGATATTCAACAAAGGAGCTAAAGACATACAGTGGAATAAACATAGCCTCTTCAACTACTGGTGCTGGGAGAACTGGGCAGCCATATGCAGAAAACTCAAAGTAGACCCAAGCCTATCACCATGCACCAAGATCAACTCAAAATGGATCAAGGACCTCAATATCAGACCTGAATCCTTGAAACTACTGAAGGACAGAGTAGGAAAGACGCTGGAACTTATAGGCACAGGAAGGAACTTCCTGAATACAGTCCCAGGGACACAACAAATAGGGGAAAGACTGGACAAATGGGACTACTACAAATTAAAAAGTTTCTGCACAGCTAAGGACATAGCCACCAAAATAGAAAGACAGCCAACGATATGGGAAAGGATATTTACCAGCACAGCAACAAACAAAGGCCTAATATCTGTCATCTACAGAGAACTCAAAAAACTAAGCCCCTCCAAGCCCAATAAACCTATTAGGAAATGGGCAAAGGAGCTAAAGAGAGACTTCACAAGAGAAGATATAAAAAGGATAAAGAAACACATGAGGAAATGCTCAACATCCCTGGTAGTAAAGGAAATGCAAATAAAAACAACCCTGAGATACCACCTCACCCCAGTTAGAATGGCCTATACTCTGAACTCAGGCAACAACAAATGCTGGAGGGGGTGTGGGGAAAGAGGAACCCTTCTCCATTGTTGGTGGGAGTGTAAATTAGTACAACCACTTTGGAGAACAGTATGGAGGTTTCTCAAAAAGCTCAATATAGACCTACCCTATGACCCAGCCATACCACTCCTAGGCATCTATACTAAACAGCAAACCCCAAGATATCAAAAAGACATTTGTACTTCCATGATTATCGCGGCACAATTCACAATAGCCAAAATATGGAAACAACCCAGATGCCCCTCCACAGATGAATGGATCCAAAAAATATGGTACTTATTCACAATGGAATAGTACATAGTGATTAGGAATGGTGAAATACTGGTATTAGCAGGGAAATGGTCAGAACTCGAACAAATAATGTTGAGCGAGACAAGCCTAGAACACAGAAAACAAAGGGGCATGATCTCCCTAATATATGACTGTTAACAAAGGGAGACAGAGAGACCATAGAGACCAAGTCTGTGAAACCAAAAACTGCTTGTCAAATAGTATTCCCCACAGAATTGGGGCAGCGACTCAACAGTATGTAACTAAAATCAAACAATTACTCAACATATAAAGGTCAAAAACTGACCTCTAAGGGGAATACAATAGCTCAAAAGCTAGGTTGTACGTTCCTATAAGACTACGGTCAACATATGGTCTAATATCAACATTACATTTAAAGCCCTAGGCGAACTTTCTTGGGCGTGGCCACATGGCTACTGTATATGTTCTTGATACATTGTATATTGTATATATGTCTACCTGACCTAGGGAAGGGAAAGAAAAACAGGGTGTAAGATATCACAAGAAATGTACACACTGCCCTACTATGTAACTGTACCCTTTTTGCACAACACCTTGTCAAAAAAAAATTTTTTTTTGGCCAGTCCTGGGGCTTGGACTCAGTGCCTGAGCACTGTCCCTGGCTTCTTCTTGCTCAAGGGTAGCACTCTGCCACTTGAGCCACAGCGCTACTTCTGGCCATTTTCTGTATATGTGGTGCTGGGAATTCGAACCCAGGGCCTCATGTATACGAGGCAAGCACTCTTGCCACTAGGCCATATCCCTAGCCCCAAAAATTTTTAATTAATAAATTACAAAATAAAAAGAATGTCTTACCGAAAACCACAGTGCACAGTTTCTGGAAGGCCTCTGACAAAGCCCTCTGAATAGCATGCTTCTGTGCTGTCCTTCTTTTCATAAGAATTGATAATGGTTCTACAGCCAACCAAAGAGATAAAATACTCATGAGTGATTGTTGTTTCCCAAATAATATTTTAATGATACACTGTCATGGATATATTATATATATGTTCTATATAAGATATTAAATATGATAAACTATATAAATTGTATACAACCTCATATATCAGAACAGGATAATTATATATCATCAGATACATATATACACATATATTGTATATATGATCTTATATAGAGATGCATATTAATGTAAATAAATATCTGGATCATTATCTTGATGATGAAATGTAGATACAGCACAAAGTTTGACTGAATGACTCCGCTGGAGGTACATCCTGGTGGTACCTATTTTCATTGCCTCAACATTTTCTGGAAGTTTGTGATGTGTTAGAGTGAGGATCTAAGTCAAGAACTTGGTGCAAGCCTCATATCACTGATAGACTGCAAACTGACACCTGGAAGGCATCCTTTCTAAACACCCTTACCATCTTACATCAGGGCTGGAATCACATAAAGTAAAAAGGTTTAGACCAATGACTAGACCAGCACCTGCACATCATCCCCAGGAGCCTGCTCTTCTGTTCACAAACAGCTCTGCCTCTGTCTTAAAATCCTAAGTGGAAGGTCACAGATTCTAGACTAACTTCAGCATCACTAGGAATTCTCTTTCTAGGTGTCCATGTTTGCCTCTTTTTCAGCTCAAGCCCTTTTAGGACTAGGCAAGTAACATTTACACATGAGTTTATGGAAATCTTTAGATCATGATTTTGTTAAGATCATGACTTTGCTGCAATAACTACAAGAGATTTGTATGGAATAATTATTTTAGCATAAAGCAAGTTCTAACCAAGAACTACAGAAATAGTATTCCCATTGTCCTAAGTTCTTGGCAGAAGGCCAGATCTGAAGTTTTAGATGCAAAGGTTGCCAGGTATTGCCTAAGGTGAAAACCTGTATTGTATGGCACAGAAACTCTACCTAGGACTTTAGTAGCCTAACAAGGATATGTAGTTGAAAAGTGACTTTAAGACAGCAAGAAAAAACCGAGAGGTCATCCTTCTCCCCACCCTGCACAGAGAGCTGACCTTCTTCCAGTTTCTCCACAGGCTCCTCTGCAATGGCAGCCCCATGACGCCTGCACTGGTACAGAGGCAGCACCACCTCCACAGCACAGAATTTCAGGCGTGGCTTCTCCAGGGTGCCACAAGGTTATCATTTTCCTTTTCTTCAAGGTCAGAATGCTCTTGAAGCTATTAGGAGTTGGAATTACATGTCATTCCTAGAACTTTGTTTTGTTTTTGTGGTGCTGGGGATCAAACTCAGGGCCTCATACACATTAGGCAAGTGTTCTACCACTAAGCCACATCCCTTGGACCTCTGAAGATTTCACTGTAGAGAAATAAAACTAAACTCCAAGAATCTCAGCTAGTAGTTCACTTGTCTTGTAGTACAAAATTAAGAAATATTTACAAATGACTTAATAGATAAAGGCATTATTTTTTTACTATACTCTACAAGAATGTTATATGATTTATATGTTAGGTTACTGACAGGTTTATTGAAAATTCTGTGCCATGGGGTCCATTTACAAGTGTCTACTCACCATCAACAGTAGGTGCCCTCTTACATGTACTGCCCAGAGCTCAGTTTAACCTTTATTTGTCCAAAGTCCAAGATTACACATACTGCAAAAAGATTTTAGGCAAGGAACATTTACAAGATTTACCTTGATGATCCTTTTTGACCACCCTTGGAAACCAAAGTAGTAATTTGCCAATTCTTGGCATCGTGAGCTAGCCACGGGAAGAGTATGATGTAGAACTGCCTTATGTCTAGTACCAAGATGAACCTGTAGTCACAAAAAGATAATAGCCATAAATGTCAGAGTCTGCCAAACTTTTCATTTGGGATACACATGAAATTCATCTTAATTTCGTAGAGTGGTTGTAAGGATTGCATGGGATAGGAAGACCATTTAATCACTTTGCATACACATGAAGCCTAAATAAATGTTCTTTACTACTCTCATACCATAGTATAGTCCATCATTATCATTAGGATCCATGATTAATTGGAAAGCTTTTCTGAGCCTTGGTGGTAAACAGTGATGATGAAAGCAACTAAAAAATGCCTGCAGGAAAATTATAGGGCTGCTATTAAGCAAAGAAATGCAATTGTGTCCGCCTAACCCATCCAGTAGCTCCAGCTTGAGAATAGGACATAAAGGGCAGATTTGAAAAAACTGTCCTATCCACCCCACTCACCAATACTACTCCCTGTTAGAAGAAATAAAAATTCTTGGCATCTGAGGATGATGATGCATTGATTAGGTGAATGAGTGAAGAATGCATATATAAAAAATGAAATTCCTTTCTCCAACTGAAGCTACACATTGTAAAGGAGAAAACTCTGGCTAATTTTTAAATACCACTGCTGTTATGAGGCTGATCTGGTATGGGGGAGTCACAGAGAAAACTTTATGGACAACCAGGAAACTTCGCACAACTCAGAACTTCTTGATGGCACATTACACATATAAGATATGTTGTCGCCTTCAATAACTTTGCAAAGTCCTTGCTGATGACAATTTTCCTACATGCCTTGGAGGATGCAGGGAGCCCTCTCAAGGTGTCTTAGTCATTCATTGATTTTATTTTAAAACAACATTCTGTCTTGTTTTTATCAAAAGCAGAGAGAGAGAGAGGAGAAACAGTACCTGACAAGTATAAAAAGTACCAATAACACTAGATAAAAAATGTGAGGCAGTAACCCAAGTGTCTTATATGAATGCCTTCTCTCAACTACATGTGGGGCCTGGATGCCTTGCATGGTTATGAGGCGGTCCTAACAGGCCTGCCTCTTTTCCCAGCCCTGAGGCCATGTGTATAGCCCCGCCTGCCTTCTCCGGGTCTGGAACCAGAAAGGCGGCTCTAACCAGCCCTGCCTCCCAGCCTCAGACCGCGTGTGTGCCAAGATGGCTGTGGGTGATGAGCCCAGAGGCGGTCCTGAGGGCCGTGATGTAGATATAGGCCGCCCTTTTGAGAGGTCCCTTGGAGCTCCACCCTGATGGACAGGTCAGGCATCCATTCACAGCCCCTATGTAGGTGCACGTGCCCCTCCCCTTCTGCCGCCCTCCGCCCCCTTTAAAAGAACACCTCATTGCCGCCATTAAATGAGTCTTAGAGCTGACTGGCTCCCAGGCTGTCTATGTGTCCTCTGTGCGGACGGGAGCTCAGTGGCAGTCTGTCAGCCCTCTTTTCCTCTTCCTACATCCGGGTGAGGCGTGTTTTCCCGTCTCTCCTGCAGGACAGGAGAGCCTGGGAGGCTAAAAAGCCGGACAACTACATACTGACTTGAATATTCCCTTTATCACTATAGTGCTAATAGGTTTTACCTGTGAATTTCTTAAAACGTAAAGGTTATGATATAGTCTCAGTGCCCAAAGAGCACTAGAAAGTCTGTACTGTTTATTTTGTAATCTTTCTGGTACAATTTTTAGATCTCAGTGGCTGTGAGAAATGGGCGGAGATTAAAAACTACAAAATTTAAGCAAAATCTGATGATGACTTCAATCTTTAGACACAGATTAAGGAATCTCTGTGCAGCACTGGAGGAAGAATCCTCAGGGCTAGTACTGAGAATAGTTGATTCAGTTAAACTGGTGAGAAAAACAATATAGACAAGAGCAAGCAGTTGTTCAGGAATTACTATGATCTTGAAAAAAACTCACTATAACAAAATGAGTTTCAAGTAGCTGAAACATGTATTGTCAGGAGGGGAGAGAATAAAGGGGAGAAGGGCTAAGAGAAGGGCAGAAGAATGGAAAGGTGGGTAAATACAGTGAAAATATTCATTGTACATATGTGAAAATGGAACTAGGTAACTAGGGGATAAGTGGAGTTAGGAGAGATGGTGCAGAACCATGGAAAGAGTGACACTAAGATGCATTGTACTTATAAATTGTCATATTATACTCACTGACATATTTAATGAAACTACTTGAATATAAATGAAAAGGAAAGGAAGTTACACTGAAGCACATGATGAGGTGATTTCCTGGCGTTCTGGAATCTGGAATTAGTTGGCATGCTAACAAAGATTTCTTCAACACATTAAAGAAGGTTTTGTCTTTTGGGGAGACTAAAGCAATTCCTAACAGTTTTCAGTGAAATGATAAAACATCCTTTATGTTCCAGTCAACAACAAAGTTCTTTGAACTCACATATTAAAGCACATGAATTAAAAAGAGGTGCTTTGTGAAGATTTCCTACATGAAAAGGCAACAAAAAGTGCCATGGATCTTTGTATCAGTAACTTTGTGCTTGACTTCTAGTTTCCAGTTATTATCATCGCCTTAAGCAAGTGTCACTTAACCATCTGGAATTGGGGGGGGGGGGGGGTTGCCAGTCACAGGGCTTGAACTCCATGCCTGGGCACTGTCCCTGAGCTTCTTTTGCCCAAGGCTAACACTCTATCACTTGAGCCACAGGGCCACTTCTGGCTTTTTCTGTTTATGTGGTACTGCGAAATCAACCCAGGGCTTCATGCATGCTAAGCAAGCACTCTACCACTAAGCTACATTCCCAGCCCCTGGAATTTGCATTATTCATCTAATAGAAGCTGGGACTAGATGATCAGTGTGGTAATTAATACAGTTGTAAGCATTCTGCAGAGGAAAATGCCAAAAAAATGCCTGCTTATTACTGAATTCAGGAGTGGGAATGTGGCTTAGAGGTAGAGTGCTTGCCTTGCATGCATGAAGTCTTGAGTTCAATTCCTCAGCACCACATAAACAAAAAGAGCAAAAAGAAGCCAGAGACAGTGTTCAGGCCCTGAGTTCAAGCCCCAGGACTGGCAAAAAAAAAAATGAAAAAAAAAATAGTGAATTCAACACTCCATTTATGTGGAGTTAAAGATTTGGTATCTGAAGTTATCTTGGTTGGGAGCGCAGCATTTGTGGTAGACCAACAGGCCCTGGTTCAAACCTAAATACATGTACATACAACATACAGGTTTCATCCTCCCCTGGCTGGGTTCTCAGGAGGCTGAAGAACACCTGCTTTGTCCTCACTTCATCCCCAAGATCGCCCCAAGGCAGCTCCTCAGCCCCTCACAACACAGGGCTTGGGACCTCTGATCTTCTGACCATGTCTCCTTCCCCTTGAAGAGGTGACAGGGCCCTTACCAAATACACAAATACACAAAGAAACTGGAAAGCAGCACCTTGCAGCTGGCAAAGTGCTTGGCAAGAGGTGCAGGCCCTGCACTGAGGTGAAATTCAGCCTCAGGCCTGAGTGTGCAATGCTGCACTGGGTTGGGCAGAGGTCAGAGCACAGGCGCCCTGGGGTGGCTGGAAACAGGCCAGTTTTTTTTTTGTTTGTTTTTTGCCAGTCCTGGGCCTTGGACTCAGGGGCCTGAGCACTGTCCCTGGCTTCTTTTTGCTCAAGGCTAGCACTCTACCACTTGATACACAGCGCTGCTTCTGACCATTTTATATATATGTGGTGCTGGGGAATCAAACCCTGGGCTTCATGTATACAAGGCACGCACTCTTGCCACTAGGCCATATTCACAGCCCCAGGCCAGTTTTTTGAGGCAAGCCCTTCTCACGAACCTGGCACCACAGTGTCTTGTGCCCCTCAGCTTCTTCAAGGGAAGTACGCATTGAGGCTCTGCTAACTTTAGCGCTCAGTGCTTGCTCCTATTTGTGAAATTTTGGGAGGGGGAGGAATTTTTCCCACCCTGTTTGTAGGTTGTCAGTTCTGTAATTCTGTAAGAGAACATCCGCTTCTAGGTTTAGGTTAGGTGTGTCAGATTGTCCTTCTGTATAGGGGCTCGTTGAACAGGAAAAAGACATCTAAGAGCATATAAACTATTCTCTTGGTGTCAAACTCACAAGGTGGCAAAGACACTTTGTTTTTGTTTCTTTGCCCCCAATGCCCACCAGACAACTTGACAAAAGATAGTATTTGTCATAATTGGGACAGCCAGAGCATTGTTGGCTTGGCACAAGCTTGCCCGCTCCAAATCTAGCACTTTTTCCGCATAAGTTGTGCATAGGTAGTGAAAGTTAGAGTCATGAGAAACCGCTCAGAATAATCCCTTGTCTGCTTTGCAAGATGTCTCATCTCCTGGTCTTTTACTTTCCAGGCTTCTGTCTCTGAAAGGTCTACAGGTATTTTAGCACTTCCAATTGTTCTGCATGCCTATTTGAAGCTGCTTAAAATCATGGGTCCTAGGTGGGGTGGAGTGGGGGAATGGGAACCAGGAGATAGGCATAAATGTTTATATACCATGGTCAGTCAGTGAGAACATCTTGTTTCATAATTTATGGTCTAATCAGGTGAGAGGACAGCTTTTCTCTGGATTTCCTGACCATTAATGTAGAGTTGTAACTTACTGATCACTATCATTGAGCTACAGTCCTTCCATTGTTTGACACTTATCAATTAACTACAGTAAAGCTGATAGAAGATTCAGGATCTGTAACACAGGTACCCTTAAGGCCTTTAGAGTCTCCCATAGGTGAACTTATATAAATTATGTTTGGGTGTTTTGTTTTTCACAAAAAGCCTTAATATATAGCCCAGACTGATGTAGAACACAGGTTTTATTTCCACCCCCATGCCCCAAGTAGGGGGAGTAAAGGTATGTATTATCAACTACAAGCAACATAAAAGCCTAAGAAAAATATTGCACTTTTGGGGCTGGGAATATGGCCTAGTGGTAGAGCACTTGCCTCATATACATGAAGCCCTCAGCACCACACACATAGAAAAAAAAAAAGCCAGAAGTGGTACTGTGGCTCAAGTGGTAGAGTGCTAGAGATAAAGAAGCCAAGGACAGTGCTCAGGCCCTGATTTCAAGCATAAGGACTGGCTATATATACATATATGTACATATATATATATATATATATTATAACATAATATATATAATAATTATTTTAGTCCATGGACCTCAGTTACCTCATCTGTTAATTGGAGAGAATAAAACTGACCACCCAGGTAGCCATGAGATTTAAATAACATGCCTACATAGTAAGTACAGATGGCCAAAGTAATAAAAAATCATTTTATTTAGGGGAGACACAGACAGGATTTATTTGCTCTGCAAATAGCCAGGGGCCACACATAGTTGTGACTGGTACTATAGGGATCTGCACTTACAAATTGGAATACACTGACCCACGAGTTGCCTTTTTAGGGGAGCAACTTGTAATCTCCTGTCTCCATTTAGTCTGTGCATTTTTTTCTTTTTTTTTAAAAAAGGAAGGCTTCCGGCCAGTGTCAGAGGATAAAAGTTTCAATTTTTTGTGGAAGGACAGATCCCACAGCACACACCACTTTCGCTCTCTGATGGTGGTGGCATCTTTATGGCAGTTTCATTGGGCTTCCTGGGAAAAGAACAGTGCCAAGCTTTTAGTCTTGAAGGAATCAACCAGAATTTCTCTTGTGCCCTCCCTCCATATTCCCCACCACCATTAGCTAGGAATGTTAAGTTGCTCCCAGAAACTCACCCTTTGTCATGTAGCTTCTTGGCCATGCTTTTCTTGCTTGTACCACTGAGAGATCTGTACATATCCCTCAGCGAAAATGGCCGCCCTGAAAAGAAGCCCTCCTGGGAAAGACAAGGGGAACATAATTAATTCTGCTTTTGCCTGCATTTTCTGGCCACACCACCACTTCCTCTTCAATTTAACTTGCCTGACTCTCAGGTTCTGAGGAGGATTGCCTTCGCAGAAACCAACAAAAGCCCCTTGGTGAAAAAGAAAGACAATTAGTAACAATTTATGCTATTTTATGTGTGCCACTATGTATTTCTCAAGTCTTATTGAAACAAACACCTGTGCTTTGGGTCATAATCACAATGAGCAAAGTCTCCCCTAACTTGAGGATTTGGAATCAATTCCACCCACACAGACAGGACATGCAGGAACTCTCCGTGCCTGTCCCAAAGGTCCCTACAATACCTCTAAGGAGACTTGTGTATGTGACTTGGTCTGCAGCATAGCTAGGATTGTCAGCCCTGCTTATCTTCTTTCCCAAATATCCCTGTGCATAAGAGAGCCTTTCTCTCAGTCCCCTTTGGACTTAAGTCTCCCATGGGTCATTTGCTGGGGTGAAGGAAGGAAGGATAGAAGAGGAGAGGGAGAGGTGCCTCTCTTCTCTTAGCTGCTTTATCCTACAAGTTGAATCACACAGCAAGCTATTGCCTAAGTCCAAAGGTGTAGTTTAGAGATTTTCATCTCTGAAAGGCTATCATGATGAGTGAGGTATAAAGTCAGTCTATTAGACATGATGAACACTTAAAGACAAGCTATTAGTTCTGATGAAAACAGAATAAAACAACAACAACAAAATCCCACAGTTTCTTGTTCCAGAAACTGTGGGTGTCTTCTTGGTATGTAGGGATTGATTACATGTGTCCACAGCCCAACCACCACATAAGGGGAAAGAACCATCATCTCCTAACTCACAAGTAGCGTTACCCTGATATATTATCAATCCCCCTTTCTCTTTCTCCATTTCTTTATTACAAAAGCAAATGATAAACTAGCATGAGGTCTCCCTTACCTAAAATGATCTCAAGTTCTAGGTAGAATGGAGATGAGAAGGTACCCAGGAGGAGGAGTTGTTTACTCATCAATGTACAGGAAGGATCCCTACATTCCACCTTCCATCAGACCTACACCCCAATACCCCAGGGATTTCTTATGCTATCTCCTGAGGCTCACTTCTGGCAGGAGCAGATACAGCTGAAACCTCTCAGTCTCCCACCCTATTCACTGAAGGACTGGTGACAGAGAGGAGTCCATGCTAATCCTGATCATCTCTGGCTCTGCTGGGGAACTACTTTTGCTAGTGAGACCCCTGGGAAGTAAGAGTTCTCTCCACCTTGGGTAGTGCCCCCACTGTAAGGCTGGGGGATGGAAACAGATGAGTTCTAGAGCTCCTCTAGTTCTCAGGCCCTCACTGAAAGATTTACAGACTCATTTACCTTGAAGATCCTTTACTTTCCACTGTTGCTCTTCTGTGGCAACAAATCTGTTTTGGAAAAAAGCACAATCATGATTTCCCACCACAATGACCACTATCTCCAACTCTGTTCCTTCTTTTACTCATATATTATCTGCCCAGGATATGGTAACTTTTCTTAGCTCAGGAATCCCACATTACTAATCTTTTTCTCTTCCACAGTACCTGGTCTTGTCTGAAGATGGCAGTTAACATATGCATTCACTGTGTTAGATAAAATCCAGTACACACTTCCTCATAAAAGGCCCTTAAGTAATCAAATATCTACTAGAAGCCAAAACAATGATGCTTCTTTGAAATGAAACACAAGAATAGAATGTGTCTTGCTACCAATTCTAGCTATCCTTGTTGAGGAGGTCCCAATCAATGCAAAAAAATAGTAAATGGAGTAAGGGCTTGGTACGTAAGGGAGGAAACTATTATTATTTCATATGAAATAATGCACAGCCTAAAACACCTAAGAAAAATCACCTGAAATTTTCTTAGAAATACAGAACGCAAATTTTAAGTGGGACCAATACACAAAGTTTAATCACTTTACTATATACTAACACAAATTAACAAATAGAAGAAAGATCCTATTTACAATTTCAATAAAGAAGAAAATTATTAGAAATTAACCTAACTAAAATTGTATAAAATCTGTGGGGAAAAACAACCCCGTAACACTGGCAGTTGGCATGCTAGTCACACTTGGTGTGCTAGCAATTCAAGAATATGAGATCTGAGAATCTTAGTCCCAGGATGGCTCATGCAAATGCCCAAGACTGTTCATGAAAACTAAACTACAGCAAAAGTATTGGGGCATTGCTTATGTAACAGGCTCAGTATATCAATTGTGAGGCCTGAGTTAAACAGTAGTCTCCTAAAAAGAAACCAACAACTCTCAAGCCCTTCCTATTCTCTAAAAAGAATAAGGGTAAAATGTGTAGGTTGAGATTCTTTCTTCCCAAAATGTTCTTCCTAAAATATTCTGTGTAGTCCTTATCTGATTTTCACATTGGAGGGAAAATTATTCAGGAATAACTGAAATATATGGAAAAGAAGATCTGAGAGCAGAGCTTGCCTTGCTACCTGTAACTTGAAAAATGTTAAGCAACTGATTAAGCAGTACTGGAGCAGGAAGAACAAATGGATCATGGAAAGGTCTAGATAGTGTTTTGGATCAACAAAGAATAAATGTAGCATTCAATAAAAATTGTTAGGGGAATTAGAGTTTCTGTCCCCAGTTTTGCTACCAGTGCCTTAAGTTGATGTCCTTTCAAAGAAGATGGATGAGATCTTCCTCCCAGGACTTTTATGAGGGTTAGACCAAACAATCTATGGAAACATCTTTGTCCTCTATGTAGCATACATACAGAGTGCTAGGTTTGACACTGATCTCCGGGACAAGGCAGCCACAGGTACCAAAGGTTTCTGCCTAAGAGATTAGGCATAGAAAGCTCATTCCTAATTTGTTCTAGATTATGAATAGATAAATTATATTTTTCCAGATAGTTTTAGTTAACATTATGGAAAAGAACATTTAATTTTTTTGTTACTGTTGTTTCACTTAGTGAAAAATGTGTAATGGCAGTGTAGGGCTATTTTGTTACTTGTGCCTCTAAATACTTAAGCAGCTATTTGTTTGCCATATGTTCCTTTTACCCACTGACTAGATTATTCAAAGTCTTCTTAGGCTATGGGTGTAAACTAGCAGTAGAGCCCACAGCTAGTATGTACAATATTTCTGGTTTAATCTCCACAACAAAAACACACATACACACATACACAACTTTGGAACATCTGGTCTGTCCATTGCTAGACTGTGTATTCTAAATTAATATGAGGTTGTATTATTGCTCATTGTGAAATTAAAAATAATGCCTCATTTCTTTTCCTTTGACTACCATTTCTAGACACTACAAATAAAACACTTTAAACTTCTTGCCCTCTCTGAAAAGATCATCTAATGAGGCAGAGGAAATATATATATATATATATATATGAACATATATGCATATAGGATTATTTGTACAATTACAAGGTTTAACTGCATAGAAGTATGCAGTTCATGAAACACTGAGAAATGCAAATGTGCCACCTATATACCTGCATGTATGGAGCTGGGAATAACTTCCCAAAAGCCTTTGCAAACTGACCCCATGCTGATCACAGACTCCTTGGCACAAATCTGGACAGTACTCAGCAATAAAACTCATTTCTTCCTTTGAAAGTGGTCTTAATCTTCGAAATCAAAACAGACGCCATGAAAACACTAAATGAAGGCGTAGGAGAAACACTTGGGCTCGGTGGCGCAAGACGGAACTTAGCAATGACCCAGAAAGGCTACAAATCAAAGAAAGGTTGGACAAATGGGACTGCATCAAACTGCAGAGCTTCTGCACTGCAAAGGACATAGCTCGCAAGATAAACAGAAAGCCCACAGACTGGGAGAAGATCTTTACCGGCCATTCAACGGACAAAGGCCTCATCTCTAAAATATATGCAGAACTAAAAAAATTACCTTCTTCCAAAACAAAACCACAAAGGACCAATAGCCCCCTCATCAAGTGGGCGAAAGACTTACAAAGAGACTTCTCTGATGAGGAAATGAGAATGGCCAAGAGACATATGAAAAAGTGCTCTACATCACTGGCCATAAAAGAAATGCAAATCAACAACAAATGCTGGAGGGGGTGCGGGGAAAGAGGAACACTTCTCCATTGTTAGTGGGAGTGCAAATTAGTACAACCACTTTGGAGAACAGTATGGAGGTTTCTCAAAAAGCTCAATATAGACCTACCCTATGACCCAGCCATACCACTCCTAGGCATCTATCCTAAACAGCAAACCCCAAGATATCAAAAAGACATTTGTACTTCCATGTTTATCGCAGCACAATTCACAATAGCCAAAATATGGAAACAACGCAGATGCCTCTCCACAGACGAATAGATCCAAAAAATATGGTACTTATACACAATGGAATAGTACATAGCGATTAGGAATGGTGAAATATTGTTATTCGCAGGGAAATGGTCAGAACTCGAACAAATAATGTTGAGCGAGACAAGCCTAGAACACAGAAAACAAAGGGGCATGATCTCCCTGATATATGACTGTTAACAAAGGGAGACAGAGAGACAGTAGAGACAAAGTCTGTGAAACAAAAACTGCTTGTCAAATAGTATTCCCCACAGAATTGGGGCAGCGACCCAACAGTATGTAACTAAAACCAAACAACTACTCAACATATAAAGGTCAAAAATTGACCTCTCAGGGGAATACAATAGCTCAAAACTAGGTATGTACGTTCATATAAGACTACTGTCGACATATGGCCTAATATCGACATTACATTTAAAGCCCTAGGCGAACTTTCTTGGGCGTGGCCACGAGGCTACTGTATATGTTCTTGATACATTGTATATTGTATATAGGTCTACCTGACCTAGAGAAGAGATAGAAAAACAGGATATAAGATATCACAAGAAATGTACACACTGCCCTACTATGTAACTGTACCCTTTTGGAAAACACCTTGTCAAAAATTTGTGTTCAATTAATAAACAAATAAATTAAACAACAACAACAACAACAACATTGAGATTCCATCTCACCCCAGTAAGAATGTCATATATCAAGAAAACTAACAATAACAATTGTTCGAGGGAATATGGCCAAAAGGGAACCCTACTTCATTGTAGGTGGGAATGTAAACTGGTTCAGCCACTCTGCCAAGCAGTATGGAGATTCCTCAGAAGGCTAAATATAGAACTCCCCTATGACCCAGCAGCCCCATTTTTGGGTATCTATCCAATAGACCACAAACAAAATCACAGTAATGCCACCAGCACAACAATGTTCATCGCAGCACAATTTGTCATAGCTAGAAGCTGGAACCAACCCAGATGCCCCTCAGTAGACGAATGGATCAGGAAAATGTGGTACATATACACAATGGAATTTTATGCCTCTATCAGAAAGAATGACATTGCCCCATTTGTAAGGAAATGGAAGGACTTGGAAAAAATTATACTAAGTGAAGTGAGCCAGACCCAAAGAAACATGGACTCTATGGTCTCCCTTATTGGGAATAATTAATACAGGTTTAGGCAAGTCAGAGCAGAGCATCACAAGAGCCCAATAGCTATACCCTTATGAACACATAAGATGATGCTAAGAGAAATGAACTCCATGTTATGGAAACGATTGTTATATCACAGTTGTAACCATTTTCAACGTCCCATCTATATCTGCAGTTCTATTATTGATGATGTTCTTGTATCACCTTCCTGTGGTTGTACCTACACTATCCCTGTAATCTTATCTGAGTATATTGGAAACCGTGTATACTGGTATTAGAAGTAGGAAATTGAAAGGGAATACCAAAATTGAGAGACACAGGATAAAAAAAAGACAAACAACTACAAAAGCAATACTTGCAAAACTATTTGGTGTAAGTGAACTGAACACCTCAGGGGGGAAAGGGAAAGGGGGAGGAGGGAGTTGGGTATGAGAGACAAGGTAACAAACAGTACAAGAAATGTATTCAATGCCTAACATATGAAACTGTAACCTCTCTGTACATCAGTTTGATAATAAAAATTTGAAAAAAAAAGAAAGTGGTATTAATTGACATTTCAGAAATAAAAATGAGAAATACTGTTCCATAGACAGAAAACTGTCTGCACCATCAAGGAATTATCTTCTAGAGAGTAGAAAAGAGGTTTTGCTTTTCAGGTTGTGGGTTCTGAATCTATTACAGGATATAATGGAGACCTGAATGAATTGTGGACCTTACCTCAATGAGACAGAAAATTATAATCAACATCATCACTACTAAAATCACAGCTACTGCCAAGATGATTTTGTTGTTAAAGCCATATCCAGGAACATCTTGTGTGAGCTACAAAATGTTAACAAAAAGACAATTCTGTTAAATAATAAAGAGATAGGAACGATAAAAACTATTCAAAAGCCCATTCTTCAAGTTGAAGATATTGTAAATCCTTAATGCACACACCCAATCTAATGTGTTAAAATGCCTCATTAATTTGTAATTTTCTAAATTTTGCTGTGTTTCAGGTCTAATTCACTCCATGAAGGAGGAGAATGGTTAAGACTGTCCTGGTCATATAGCTTTGGACTGGACTAAAGCCCCAGGTCTTCCTCCTTCAAGGTGTATCTAAAGGATGAGGAAGTCGGGCCTGGAGTTCTGTATTCTATAACTGTCCTCACCTCACTTAACTCCTTCCGTTCACCTTGAGCTTCAGTGCTCTCATTGATGTAGTTCTCTGTTTTCCATTGGTCTGTATCCCAGCCAGCCTTGGACAAGTTGACTTCTTGAGATCTGCTGAGAAGCTTCATCAGGAGACCAGATCTGGAGATGAGCTTGGAACAGGCTTTCTGCATCTCATTCTCAGAGCAGTCCATTGTCAAGGTCTGGATGAGCTGAGATAGTAGCTTTCTTACATCATTGTT
The DNA here is from genome assembly GCF_023159225.1 of Perognathus longimembris pacificus. NCBI lineage: Eukaryota > Metazoa > Chordata > Mammalia > Rodentia > Heteromyidae > Perognathus > Perognathus longimembris. The sequence goes on along the minus strand of NC_063177.1, from coordinate 41,766,342 downwards.
GGGAACAAGGGGCTTCAGCTGCTGGCTTAACTGCATTTCAAAACGATCATCAAAGGATGGAAACTGGGATTGGGAATCTGATGAGTCAATGCCCGAGTTTAAGTGTTCCCATAGTGTCTCACTGGTTTGTTGGACAGGTGGCATTAAGTTGAATGCAGTAACACTGGAACCTGGAGCAGCAAGATATTCGTGAATTGTGTTTTCAGGGAGACTTCCTTCTGGTACAGGAATGTTTCTAACAAATGTATTTCCTTCTAAAGCACTTGTAATCTGAAGTTTTGGAGGAGTGATGTCTATAGGATTTGAAATGCCATAAAATTCTGGAACATTGTTCTCCTGAGAACTCAGCTCTCCCCATGAGGAAAAATCCTCTCCTGAAGGGGAATTTATGAGGCTCCTTACTCCAGAAAATGGAGGCCTGTTTGCATACACTGGTCTAAAGAGTGAAGTTTTCTTTCTGAACTTTCGATTCCGTTTAGCCTTACGTGTTCTCTTAACAGAGCCAGTCTTATGAATGCCGTAATTTGGGGGGGAAGATATGCTTGGATTCGAATCCTTTATGCTTTTAACTCTAGAATTTGTACCATCTAAAAGAAACCTGGTGTAGGTTAAGGTTTTTGCTCTATTTCTCACCTCATCTAGGGTTTTTTCAATGGTAGACATGGAGGCCCTGCCCTCTGAGTCTGGTTTCAGGAGAGAAGAGGTTGATGCCCTGGGTTCTTTTGTGAATGAGGACTCTGTAGGCAAGGAGTTTCCCACTAATTTCTTGGGCTCCTGAGCCACATGAAGTTCCCTTAGGGGTAGTCTCCTGAACCTTTCTTTAGCAAGAGGCTGGTCACTCTGTTTCATCCAGATGCTCTGTTTGCTCACTTTCTTGAGGTACCTTTTGTGTATGCTTTTCGGCCTTTTCAGGACTCTTTTGGGCCTCTGCTGTCTTTCCTCTGTACTCTTCATCTCTGCTTGGATATTTTCCTGTGGTTGAGCACTCTGCACTTTTTGGGGAAATATGTGTCGTTTAAATTTAGGATCTAGAAGGGTGGTAGAATGTGTATCCATATTTATTTCTTCTTTCTTTTTAATCGCATTAATTGTTTTCTGAATTTCTGCATTTAACAGATTTTCCACAAAATTAAGCTTATTCAGTTCATTTTGGTTGGATTCTGGCTTAGGAGGGGGTCTTCTTATATTGCTTTCTGTATTATCCATGTGATTATTCCCATTTTTCTCATTTGAGAAGAGTAGTTTAATGAATGGTAACAATGTTGCCCTTGCATCATATAGCTTGTTCTGTGATAAATAGGGCAATATGTTGTTGAGTGCATTACTAATTTCATTTTCATAGTTAACCTCTAACTGATCATTCATGAAGCCTGAGTCGCTGTCATCATTTTTGTCTGAATATTCTGTCTCTGGTTCAATAATCAGTTCAGTGCTATTGTGTCTTTTCCGGTCCTTTAACACCTTCATGAATGTTCCCTCTGGGTTCCCTATTGATTCTTCTTCAACTGGCAGAAAAGAAGAAACTGCTTTGATAAGGGAAGGCTAATGGGTAGGACCTTGTCAATATACCACCTCACAACCCAGCCAAATATATTAGGGATCAGAAAAGATTTGAGTGTCATATAGAGCACTGAGGTGAATCAGCCCAAATGTAGGTGTATGAAATTACAATAACAAAAAGGTGAACATTTTTTAAAAACACAGTAGTTGTTAGAGCATTCTGACTAGGATATTTCTGTGTGAATTACAGGATTCTGTGTAGGATATGCAGCTTCCCAGTACTCAATTAACAACCCTTCAGTAGCTTCTCTGCAGAAGGGCCCTGCCTCTGTCTTAAATGCAGAGGGAGCGCATGACTCTCCCCATGTCTTCAGAATGCTTCAGTGTTCTTGCTACCATCATAGCTGCTCAGGATGACAAAGCCCACTTCTCAGGATCACGAGGACAGAGATGCTAACCCAGAGGTATCTCTCCTTTTGATAATAAGTCCCCAATTATTATTATAAAGTTCTTTTTCACCTACACCTCCTTTTCCTTCACTGGGGAGCAGGGGCTTTGTTCCTAATACACTGTAGTTGATGACAGGACACGCTACACAGTAGAACATAGTAGAACATCCTGGTATTCTCCTTAAATTTAGGCAGAGAGCTGATGTGCTAATTTTCAATGTGCAACAAGTCCAGATAATATTGGCAGTTTGTGGATAAAACATTCCAATTTAGCTAGGGACTCACGCTTTTTTCTGATCTAAACTCTAGCCATGATCTAGGTGCTATCACAGGGTGCTATGATGCCTAACTCTTAATTAGAACGGTGTTTGCTAATTTTTGCCTAGACTTGCTTAGAACTATGGTCCTTAAAATATCTGGAGTAGCTTGGATTATAGTTATATAATATAATACTGAAAAAGTTTCTTTTCTTTAAGATGGAATGCTGAAAAAGTTTTTTTTTCTTTTTTAGATAGATATGTTGTCATTTCACCTAAAACATTTCCAGTTTTACTTGGGAATGTTCCAAAGCTTCTCAGTGGATGAATGTCTACAGTATCATTATGTAAACAGGTTTCTTTTGAAGAACTAGAGTATTTTAGTAGGAATAAGGGCCACAGGAGAATGTCAGGAGTTTGAAAGAAAAAGGAGGAACTTGGGTATTATCAGAATTGGTGACTAACACCTGGACATGAAGATGCAGCACTTGAAAACGCTGATGTTGGTTTCCTAACGTGAAAAGAAAGTGAAAGGTTCTTGCTGTTCCTACCACTGGGAAGAAGGGTAATAGTGTTATCTGTGGGGGGGAAAAACCCTGGATTGCCAGTAGAGACCTGTGTTCAAGCTTCCTGATACTAAATCAGTCATGTTTTTTGAAGCACAGGAATGAAGGGACAAAGGGAAAACAAATGCAGCAATGGTACTAGACACTATGTTGAAAATGAATGATACAATTTATATGGGGATGGGAGGGAAAAACTAGGAGAAAGTGAAGGAAGGGGTGACATTGTCTAAAAAGAAATGCACTGTTAAATCATGTGCTGGTGGCTCATGACTGTAACCCTAGCTACTCATGACGCTGAGGTCTGAGAATCATGGTTCAAAGTCAGCCTAGGCAGGAAAGTTCATGAGAATGTTATCGCCAATTAACCACCAGAGAGCGAGAAGTGGTGATATGGCTCACATGGCAGATTACTAGCCTTGAGCTGAAGAGCTCAGGGACAGCACCCAGGCCCAGTACTTCAAGCCCCATGACAGACAAAAAAAAAAAAAGCATGTTTACCTTATTTACATAACTCTAACCCCTCTGTACATCACCTTTTAAGAAATAATATATATTTTTAAGTTCTGTAAACCTATTACACAGAAAAAATTGATAGAGGCTGTCCAAGATAGAAGTGTGAAACCCTATCCAAATATAACTTGAGTGATCTGTGTATAGGACAGCTTGAGTTTGAGGGAAGTTTCGAGTTAGATATTAAGAACTTGAGAATGAGCAAAGGAGCACTTCAGAAATTAATGGCATTGAACACTAGGTAAATAAAAATCAGGCTATTGTGTTATTTGTTTAAACTTATCACTAAGAAAAGTTAAAAATTAAAAATTAAAAAAAATCTCATCAGGCAACAGACTCACGACAATATGAGATGTTTATCAGCAATATACTGTCACAGTGCAGCTTGACTGTTTTGCAGATAACCTCAACATTGTTTTTATATTGGCAAAGGCAGCCGGCCATTTGGTGAGGCAAGATCCTGTAAGTGGAAACATACAGAATTAAAGTAATGATAAAGGGGTTACTGAGGGTGGAAGGAGCAGGCCAAGGCCACCAACTGGTTTTCTCTGTGTAGAAAGAAATTGTGGAGGGATATGGCCTGGATAGTTGGGGAGGAACCCTTTGGTAAATTGCTGTTCTTGGAAACAATAAGGGTTGAGAATGTGGCTTAGTGGTAGGGTACTTACCTAGCATGCATGAAGCCCTGAGTTCAATTCCTTAGTACCACATAATTAGAAAAGGCTGGAAATGGTGCTGTGGGCTCAGGTGGTAGAGCACTAACTAGCCATGAGCACAGAGAGGCTCAGGGACAGTGCCCAGGCCCTAAGTTCAAGCCCCAGGAACAGCAAAGAAAGAAAGAGAGAGGGAGGGAGGGAGAAAGAGAGAGAGGAAGGAAGGAAGGAAGGAAGAAAGGAAGGAAGGAAGGAAGGAAGGAAGGAAGGAAGGAAGGAAGGAAGGAAAGAAGGAAGGGAGAGAGGGAAAGAAAAAGATATAGTTGGATCCTAAGGGCATTAACTTTATTAATTAACCTATTAATGAGTTCATAGCTCAATGTGCTCTTAGGAAGTGCGGCCTAGGTGAAGAAAATAGGTTACTAGCTTTGTTGCTTGAAGAATGTTTCTTGTCCCTGGGACCTTCTTGTGTCACTCTGTTTCCTGCCTGTCATCAAGTGATCAGCCTCCTCTGCCACATTTCTACCACCATCATATTCTGTCTTATTACAAACCCACAACAATGATGGCAAGTGATCATGGACTGAAACCTGTGAAACTAGGATCCAAAATTAACTTCCTATTTTCATTTTATCTTAATCACTTGATCACAGCAACGAAAAACTGACCACTACATAATTTTAACTATTCTAGGATTGTTTTTAGGGCTTTGCATAAGGAAGAAATATTTGCCTGAGACTGGTGAATTCCCTTAGGAAATGGAGGTCAGCATCCAGGTCAATAAAGGTGACAGAAGTTCATAGAGCATAGTACCAAAGGAGAAAGAGGTACAGAGAAAAAACTCTGGAAGGTTACTTTGTTGTCCCGTCTTACAAATCTTACAAAAATATTTTCCAGTATATTTGTGAAAATAAATTCCTGAGCTGGGTGCTGTGGCTCACCCCTGTAATCCTAGATATTCAGGAGACTGAGATCTGAGGAATGCAGTTCAAAGCCAGCCCAAACAGGTAAATCTGAGAAACTCATCTCCAATTAATCACCAAAATGCCAGAAGGGAAGCTGTGGTTCAAAGTGGTATAGCACTAGCTTTGAGCAAAAATGCTCAGGGACAGCATCCAAGTCCCTACTTCAAGCATGCACACACACAATATTCAATAAGAATGCCTAAATAAAATATGAAAACAGGGCTGGGAATATGGCCTAGTGGTAATGTGCTCACCTCGTATACATGAAGCCCTGGGTTCGATTCCTCAGCACCCGACTCAAGAGGTAGAGTGCTAGCCTTGAGCAAAAAGAAGCCAGGGACAGTGCTTTGGCCCTGAGTTCAAGCCCCAGGACTGGCAACAAAAACAAAAAACCAAAATGAAAATTAAGATCACACTAACACACCACCACATACCTACTACAAAAAGACTAAAAAAAATCTTTAGAAAGTAGAAATAGAAGGATCAGGAGAAAATGTGGAACAATTGCAATCGCATCCACTGCTAGTGGGACATGCTAAGGGTTCTGTGAATTGACAGAAGCCAAACCCAAAAGGCTACACATTCTATGACTTCATTTGTAGGATGTTCCAGGAAAGGTGGAACTGTGGTGCCAGATATAAGATTGGAGGTTTCCAGGGGTGGTAGTGAGAGGAGCGGATTGACTGCAAAGGGCCTGATGGCCTTTTATGGGTGATGGGAACGTGGTAGTGGTTACGGCTATGCAAACTCATCAAAATGTGAAGTTATTGCATGAAAATGTCACCTCAAAGTTTATTAATAAATTAGTAAGACCAAATTAAAAATAAGTGATATAAATAGAAATATAAGTCCTGTAAAGAAAAATATTAGCTTACATTTTTTCCAACTCAAGACTCATTGTGAGGATGTTCTCAACTGTTGTAAGTTGCACTTGAGTTCTTCCCATGTCGCTGAAGGAAAAAGCCAACAAATTTATGATGAACCCAATACAGATGTTGTGAACTTAAAACATAATTTGGCCAGGTTCTGGTGCCTCACGCCTGTAATCCTAGCTACTCAGGAGGCTGAGATCTTGCTGCATGGTTCAAAGGATCATGGTTTACATCCAGCCTAACCAAGAAATCCCATGAGATTCTTACCTCCAATTAAGCACAAAAAATCTGAATTGGAGCTGTGGTTCAAGTGATAGAGCACTAGTCTTGAGCACAAAACTCAGGGACAGCACCTAGGACCTGAGTTCAAGCCCCAAGACCAGCACCAAAAAAAAACTTTAAGATAATTCAATGTGTTTTCCCTGTCTTAATGCTGATAACCCTAGCTATTTAGGAGAGTGAGATCTAGAGGACTGAGGTTCAAAACCACCTTAGGTAGAAAAGTTCATGAGATTCCATCTCCAAAACAACCAGTAAAAAGCTGGAGTCATGGATGAAGTGTAGAGAACCAACTGCGCGAGCAAGCTTTTTACCCTATTGCAAAAAACTAATAAATGCAAAATCAAGCATATTTCAAACATATGTGATTACTTCTGTTTCGACTTTTTGTTGTTGTTCTTGGTGGTGGTGGTGGTGGTGTGCCCTGAACTCTGGGTGTGACTTGCCCCTGAGCTCTTCAGCTCAAGGCTAGCCCTCTACCACTTGAGCCACAGCGCCACTTCCAGTTTTCTGATAGTTAATTGGATATAAGAGTTTCACACACTTTCCTGCCCAGGTTGGCTTTGAACCCCAGTCTTAGATCTCAGCCTCCTGAGTAGCTAGGATTACAGGCATGGGCCACTGGTGCTTGGCCCTGACTATTATTATTAATTTTTTTCTTCGTTGGTACTAGAGATCAAACATAGAACACTGCACTTGCTAAGCAAGCACTTTGCCACTGGGCTACATCCTAGCCCTTGACTTCTTTTTGACTTCTTTATAAAGCAAGCCATCTCCGTTTGTCCCAGAATATAATTTCAGAAAGCATTTTTACTGTCAAATTGATCAAATTAATGACCTTGGCATTGAACTGAACTTCTATCTTTTTTTCTGAACGTTATCTTCTCATTTTTGCAGTAAATTCACCTTTCCATTTTTCTCTTAAGTAATATACACCTCTGTCTTTGCTTACAGGAATGAATGTTTACATGTTCCATATCTATGTGTATTTTTCTGCTGGCTGTCTTGCTCATTATACATCCTTTCTTAATCCTTTCCTTTGTAAATAACTTAAAAAATTACCCAGTTACAACTAAAATGATTATTTTCTTAGCCTTAGTGTAAAATACTTAACCTTTGAAGATGTAAAGAAGAATAGTGATTATCTCAGGATTTCTAGGATTACCTCAGTACTTACAGATATTTTAATGCTGGCAATTTAAAAAGATGAATATCTTCCACAGTTGTCAGAGGATTACGACTGAGAATTCTGCAAAATACAATGGAATTAAAAGTATGCATGGGACTACATGAAGAGTTCATATGCATTGAGTGGGTATGAAAATTTTAGGTAAAATAAAGTCATTCTGTTGTTACTCCAAGTCATTTATAATCCATAAAGCGTCAGACTCCCTGCTTAATGGAGAAAAGAAAGAGGTGAGAATGAAAAAAGGGACTGGATAGCAGAGAAAATACACTTCCAAAGAACTTTGAGGTCAAAACTACAGACCTGATGGGGAACCCTTGCCTTATAGGAAACACTACTTTTAGCATCCTTCATATTTCATCTTTAGGAATTTAAACAATTTACGGACTAATTCACAAAGTTAAATCATATCCATCAATTCAAACAAAGTATAGACTAATTTAAAGGGGTAAAAATAGGACCAATTCCTTTGTTTTGAACTGGCTGAAGCCATATTCCCATTATATACTCTCACTTGTGTTTCTCTGTCACACTGGAGCTTTGTTAAAACTTCAGACAAACCATTCTGTACTTATCCATCTCCTGGACTATCAACTCCTTAAGGGCAGGGACAACATCTTACTGTCATTGTCACCCCCGGGGCCAGGCATAGTGCCTGAAGTTTGCTGGGTCTGTAACAGTCTGATAAATAACACTGTATTTGCACATCATTAGCATGAATAAATCCATTCTCCCTCTCCCTCCTCCACTCCCTCTCCCTTTCTCTCTTTTGTTCCACTTTCCCCTGTCCCTCTCCTTAGAGTAAAAGCTCACATAGCCCTAGACTACCTAGGACTACCTATGTCTTACCTAGGATTACCAAGATGCCCTTTGAAAAAAAAAAGAAACATGTTGTTTCCTAGCACTTAATGAATTCTCTATTCAAACATTAGCTGACCACATAGCTAACAAAGTACAGACTCCAGGGAGTCACACATGACAATATTGGTACGTCAGAAATAGAAATGTCACTACACTAAATAGTAATTGATACATTAATGAGTTGCAATATCAAACCTTCAGACTGTGGCATCCGATTTCTATATTGCTATACTGCAACATTTAAATAACAAATTTTCATCAGAAATTTCTGTGAGGTACAAAGAAATAAATTATAGCCCCAATATGGTGATGGAAAAGTAAAAGCACTTACTTTATCCCTGACAACCATATCTTAATACTGCCCTTGCTGCTGACCTTGCACTGAAACATCTCCCTCTCCCTTTCCCCTCCCCAAATACACACTGGGGTTATAAAAGAGACAACTTGTGAACTGAGGGCCATGCTGTTTGTAGATACATCTGCTAAAACAGATGCTATTAAAACCCCCTTTCCTGTAAGTCAAGATTGCTCTTCCAGGGCTGGGAATGTGGCTTAGTGGTAGAGTGCTTGCCTAGCATGCATGAAGCCCTGGGTTCGATTCCTGAGTACCACATACACAGAAAAGGCCAGAAGTGGTGCTGTGGCTCAAGTGGTAGAGTGCTTTCCTTGAGCAAAATGGAGCCAGGGACAGTACTCAGGCCCTGAGTCCAGGCCCCAAGAATGGCCAAAAAAAAAATTTGCTTTTCCACCCTGCTTCCATCCCAGCACAAAGTGCCCCTTCTCCTATTCTTATCCTGTCCCCCTCCCCATGCTGAACAAACTACCCCTAACCTCACCTTTCCTAACAACAACAAAAGCCTCTAGTTGTTCAGGAAGCCCACTATTTCTTCTTCAGCCAGGCTGAAGAAGACTTGGTTGCCTTTCTCCAGCTGTCAGCTTTTATTAGCTATTAGTCTAATAAAAACCTGTTGGCCTGTTGATTTTGCTTTCCTGCTCTTTTCTTTATTCATACTTGCAGTACTTGAAATAGTTCCTTACATAAAGGGTGAGTGGGAATCAGACAAAATTATCCTTAAGGAAGCTGAATTGTTGAGTTGGTAGATTTAATTTACCTATTTAAAATGTGTTCATGTGGGTAAGTGCTGGTGGCTCATGACTGTCATCCTAGCTACTCGGGAGGCTGAGATCTGAGGATCATAGTTAAAAGGTAGCCTGGGAAGGAAAGTATGTGAGATTCTTATATCAAATTAATCACAGAAAAAGCTGAAGTGGAGCTGTGGCTCAAGTGGTAGACTGCTAGCCTTGAGAAAAAGAAGCTCAGAGACAGTGCTCAGACCAGAGTTCAGGCCCCAGGACCAAAAAGAAAACTGTTTTCTGGGGCAGCAAGCATAGTTCATGGGCTGGAAGTTATAGAGCACCTACCTCTTAAGCACAATATCCCAAGTTCAGGGCTGGGGAATATGGCTTAGTGGTAAAGTGCTCACCTCATATACCTGAAGCCTTGGGTTCGATTCCTCAGCACCACATATATAGAAAAAAGCTGGAAGTGGTGCTGTGGCTCAAGAGCTAAAGTGCTAGCCTTGAGCAAAAAGAAGCCAGGGACAGTGCTCAGGCACTGAGTCCATGCCCCAGGACTGGCAACAAAAATACAATAAATAAATATCCCAAGTTCAAATCACAGTACTGCAAAAATTTAGTCTAAAAATATAAGCTGGTGTCAGGGGCTCATATACTCAGGAAGCTGAGAGCCAAGGATTGCAATTCAAAGCCAGCATGCAGGAAAATCCATCAAACTCATCTCCAGCTAGCTACCAAAAAGCTGGAAGTGAAGCTTTGGCTCTATTGGTACAGTGCTAGCCTTGAGCCATAAACTTCAGGGATAGCAACCAGATGATTTCAAGCCCCAGGTCTGGCACACACATACACAGAAAAACAAGCAAATGTATTTTTTGCTTATAATTATTTTCCCAATGATTTAAAAAAATATTAGTTATAAGTCTGTGTTGATGAGCACAAAATGCATAAAGATATATGTGACAATAAAGGAACAGACATTTGTACATTAATGAAAGTAAATGGGAGTTAATCTGAAGTAGAATATTAAAAATTGAGATGCTAATGATAATCCCTAAGGTGATCACTAAGAAAATAAATCAAAATTATATAGGTAAAAAGGGAATTAAAATAATATGCTAGAAAGTATCTCAAAGAAGGTACTGATGATGAAAGTGAGAAAAGAGATATGATATGGAGATTAGAAAGCAAAATGACAAATGTAAATCCTTCCCTGTTTATGTTAATTGTAACTTAATTGGATTAAAGTTCAGTTAAAAGACAGAACATTTTAAAAAAGAGAATATGGCGCCGACACAGTAGGGAGGCACCCCGACTCGCTCCAACTGAATAGCGAGCTGGGAACTCCAACACCCAACACCCCATCAAAAACCCAGCAAAACCAGCAGCCAGAAGCAGTGGAGATATGCAGGAAAACACAAAGGAGTAAAAAAGAAGAGCCGAAAACCTACATGGAGCCGGAGAATCTCTGGGGCACCCTCCCCTCACCAGCTGACTCTGGCCCGAAGAGGGCCAGGCTGGGAAAGGTGAACCCGGCGATCAGCAGACATGCTGCCGGGAGCGCAGAATCCAGAAAGCGGGAGACCCCACAGTCACTAGGGAGGGTGCGGACCAAGGCATATGACGGCGGCGAAGAGAAGTTCGGGTTCACACCGGGTTCGGATGGACGACGGCTGGGGAACCCAGCGCGGCAGAGGGGGGGAACCGGGGACGCCACGACGACACTTCGCCACCCCCTGAAGGGCCAATGGCTGCAAGGGACACACACACAATCCAGGATCAGTGAGTCCCCCACTACCCCCCTCCCCCAACATGAGACCAGCTATCAGAGACCCAAACCCTACAAACAAGCTAGATCTCCCTCCCTCCCCCTGCCCACCCCGAGGGAACAAAGAACCCCCAAATCAGGCTGGAAGCTCCCATCAGGCGCTGGGAAGTCAGTTTAGAAGGGCGGAGCAACCCCAAGGCCATACAGGATCCTGAACGGGCCGAATCAGCCCTGCCCCCCTCCCAACAGGAGCCAGGGGACAGCCAGCAGTGCAAGCCCCACCCAAGGCGCCTGGACCTCACAGACTCTTACAACTAAAATCACAGGCGCTGATGGGCAATACCAGCACAGCAGGGACACCTGGGCCTGATCACGCTCCCCCCTCCTCACAGCGGAGGCAAGATCTGAGGGTGATAACCCGCGCCCAGACGGTCGATCCCACTGGGCCCCACACATATCGCCCCCCCACAACAGACTCACGGGAGGGCGCAAACACAACAACCCGGGGCTCGCTCTGGGAGGCGTATCCTGCTAAAGTGGACGGGGCCACAGTGCCAGCGCCTGTTGTAGCGGGTGCACAGCACACAGGTGGGCGGGGCCACAGCGGCAGCACCTACTCTGGTAGACACACTTACACAGGAGGGAGGGCAGAGCTATAAACCAAACCTGAGAAGCCACCCACAGATCTCCAGATGTACAAATCACAAAGAAACATAACACAGTTCATCAAAGAGCAAGCCAACTCGCCAGCTCCAAAAAGCAGCACGACTGAAGAGGAGATGGAGAATAAAAAAGCAAATGAGGCCATGTTAACAGGAATGATGGAAAGCGTTAGAAATGAAATCAGAAAACAATTCCAGGAGTTTAGAGCGGAAATCTCAAAGGACAACCAGGAAGCCAAGAAAGAAATGGAAGCAAAAATGGATACAATGCAAGCCTCCTTTAAAGAAAATCTTAACATCCTGAGAATTGAAATGCATGGAAAAAATAGATATAAAATACAACTCTTTGAAGGAAAAAATTTCCATGATCAGAGCTGATCTGACAACCATAAATAGCTCTCTGACATACATAAACTCTGCAATTGAAACCATAACACCAAGAGTGGTCCATATGGAATCCAGAATCTCTCGCCTGGATGATGAAGCAGCCGACAACAACCAGAAAATGACCACACTCCAAGAAATGGTGAAGCTTCAGGGCAGACTAATCCAGGAACTAATGGACAAAGACAAGAGATATAATCTGCGCATAATTGGAATAGAAGAAGGAGCCGAATACCAGAGCAGAGGGCTTAAACATGTTCTCAATAAAGTTATTGCAGAAAACTTCCCCAATCTCACAGGGGACTCCATCCAGGTAACTGAAGCCTATAGGACACGTGGCAGGGCAGACCCCAGAAAAACCACCCCAAGGCACATAATATTCAAGACTTCAGACCTCAAGATTAAAGAGCAAATTCTGAATTCAGCCAAAGCGAAGAAAGAAATTTTCTACAATGGGAAGAGGATTCAAATAACAGCTGACCTATCCACACAAACTTACCAAGCACGAAGTGAGTGGAAGAACACCATCCAAGTACTTCAGGCTAAAAATATGCAGCCTCGAATCAAATATCCAGCGAAATTGGAGTTCACATTCGAAGGGAAAACCAGATCTTTCCACACCAAACAGGAGCTAAAGGAGTATGTGAATAAAAAACCAGCCCTACAGCGAATTCTAAGAGGGGAGCCTCACCCAACAGAGATTGTACAAGACACACAGACAGAATCAGAAAGAAACTACAATAGCCAAATTTCAACAGAAAGAACAGCTCAATAAAGACAAGAAAAAAAAAAAGAGGAAAAAACAGCCCAACAAGAAAATGGAAGGAGAAAAAACACCCTTATCCTTGATCTCTTTAAATATAAATGGTTTAAACTCTCCGATAAAGAGGAGCAGACTGGCGGGATGGATCCGCAAACAAAAAATTGACATCTGCTGCCTACAAGAGACCCACCTTACAGCAAGAGACAAAAACAGGCTCCAAATGAAAGGATGGAGCAAGATCTACCAAGCAAATGCACCTACCAAAACGGCAGGGGTAGCCATGCTGATCTCAGACAAGCTGGACTTTTCATTAAAATCAACTCAAAAAGACAAAGAAGGACACTACATATTAATACAAGGAAAAATCCAGAATCAAGACATCACGGTGATAAATGTATACTCACCGAACAAAAGAGGCCCTACATATGTCAAGCAAATTCTCACAGAATTACAGAACAAGATAGACGCAAACACAATCATAGTGGGTGACCTTAATACCCCACTATCTCCAAGAGACAGATCCAACACCCAGAGGATTAGCAAGGGAGCTGAGGACCTAAGTAACACCATATCCCAAATGGATCTGACAGACCTATACAGAATCTTCCACCCTTACAGAGACCCAATACACCTTCTTTTCAGCAGCCCATGGATCATATTCCAAAATAGACCACGTCATAGCCCACACAAAGAACCTCAGCAAATACAAAAGTATTGACGTCATCCCATGTATTATATCTGATCACAGTGGATTAAAGGTAACCCTCGGGCTGGGGATATAGCCTAGTGGCAAGAGTGCCTGCCTCGGATACACGAGGCCCTAGGTTCGATTCCCCAGCACCACATATACAGAAAATGGGCAGAAGCGGCGCTGTGGCTCAAGTGGCAGAGTGCTAGCCTTGAGCGGGAAGAAGCCAGGGACAGTGCTCAAGCCCTGAGTCCAAGGCCCAGGACTGGCCAAAAAAAAAAAAAGGTAACCCTCAACAACAAAGGATACCACAGAGGCTATACACACTCATGGAGGCTAAACCCCACACTGCTATCCAACACTTGGGCCACAGACCAAATTAAAGATGAAATCAACGAATTCATAAGCCACAATGACAATGAAAACACATCACAAAGAAACCTATGGGACACAGCTAAGGCAGTACTGAGGGGCAAGATCATTGCCCTCAGCACTCACATTAAAAGAATGGAAACAGAGCAGGTGAATAACCTCAAGATGAAACTAAAACAACTGGAGAAACAAGAAATGACAGAATCTAAAACGACTAGGAGGGGAGAGATCCCAAAGATTAAAGAAGAGATAAATCTGATTGAAAATAGAAAGACCATTCAACAAATAAATAAGACTAAAAGCTGGTTCTTTGAGAAAATAAATAAAATTGACAGACCCCTTACTTACAAAAAAAAGAAGAGACTCATATACGTAAAATCAAGGACTCCACTGGAAAAATTACAAGTACACACAATATTCAAACAATCATAAGGAGCTACTTCCAAAACCTCTACTCAGCAAAAAACAATAATTTTACAGAAATGGGTCAATTCTTACAGAAGTACAAATGGCCCAAACTGAACCAAGAAGAAATAAATCAACTAAATAAACCAATAACTTACAATGAGATAAGGGAGGTAATCAAGAACCTCCCAACAAAGAAAAGCCCAGGCCCAGATGGATTCACCAACGAATTCTACAAAACCTTTAGTGATGAGCTAATACCAACACTCCTCAAACTCTTCCGCAAAATAGAAACACAGGGAGAAATCCCAAAGTCATTCTACGAAGCTAATATCATACTCATTCCCAAACCAGGCAAAGACCCAACAAAAAAAGAGAACTACAGGGCTGGGGATATAGCCTAGTGGCAAGAGTGCCTGCCTCGGATACACGAGGCCCTAGGTTCGATTCCCCAGCACCACATATACAGAAAAGGGCCAGAAGCGGCGCTGTGGCTCAAGTGGCAGAGTGCTATCCTTGAGCTGGAAGAAGCCAGGGACAGTGCTCAGGCCCTGAGTCCAAGGCCCAGAACTGGCCAAAAAAAAAATAATAAATAAATAAATAAATAAAGAGAACTACAGACCAATATCACTAATGAACACAGACGCAAAGCTCCTCAATAAAATATTAGCTAACAGGATCCAGAAACTGATCAAGAAAATCATATATCATGACCAAGTACGCTTCATCCCACAGTCACAAGGATGGTTCAACATCCGCAAATCAATCAACGTAATTCACCACATAAACAGATCTAAAATTAAGAATTACATTGTTATCTCAGCTGATGCCCAAAAAGCCTTTGACAAAATACAACATCCATACCTATTAAAAGCTTTGGAGAGAACAGGAATAGATGGAACATTCCTCAAAACAATAAAAGCCATATACAACAGACCAACTGCTAATATCATATTAAATGGAGAGAAACTTAAATCATTCCCCCTAAACTGAGGAACAAGACAAGGATGCCCACTCTCCCCACTTCTTTTCAACATAGTGCTGGAATCCCTAGCCATAGCAATAAGGCAAGAGGAGGACATCAATGGATCCACATCGGCAAGAAAGAAATCAAGTTATCCCTATTCGCAGAGGACATGATCTTATATCTGAAGCACCCAAAAAACTCAGTACCCAAACTCCTACACCTAATAAACCAATTTGGCCAAGTAGCAGGATACAAAATCAATGCATAAAAGTCAGTAGCTTTTCTGTACACCAGCAATAGACAAACAGAAAAGGAAATTATGGAAACAATTCAATTTACAGTAGCCAAAAAGAGAATAAAGTACCTAGGGATCAACTTAACCAAGGACGTGACGGACCTATTTAATGAAAACTATAAAAACCTAATAAGGGAAATCAAAGAAGACACAAGGAGATGGAAAGACCTCCCATGCTCATGGGTAGGCAGAATCAATATAGTGAAAATGGCCATATTGCCCAAATTGTTATACAAATTCAATGCAATCCCCATCAAGATCCCAGCTACATTCTTCACTGAAATAGAGAAAGCAACCCATAAATTCATATTGAACAGCAAAATACCTAGAATAGCCAAAGCAATTCTAGGCAAAAAAAGCAGTGCAGGAAGTATCACAATACCAGACTTCAAGCTCTACTACAAGGCCATCATAACAAAAACAGCATGGTATTGGTATAAAAACAGATCAGAAGACCAATGGATTAGAATTGAAGATCCAGAAATAAAACTGCACTCTTACAGCCAGCTGATATTCGACAAAGGAGCTAAAGACATACAATGGAATAAACATAGCCTCTTCAACTACTGGTGCTGGGAGAACTGGGCAGCCATATGCAGAAAACTCAAAGTAGACCCAAGCCTATCACCATGCACCAAGATCAACTCAAAGTGGATCAAGGACCTCAATATCAGATCTGAATCCTTGAAACTACTGAAGGACAGAGTAGGAAAGATGCTAGAACTTATAGGCACAGGAAGGAACTTCCTGAATACAGTCCCAGAGGCACAACAAATAGGGGAAAGACTTGACAAATGGGACTACTACAAATTAAAAGGTTTCTGCACAGCTAAGGACATAGCCACCAAAATAGAAAGACAGCCAACGATATGAGAAAGGATATTTACCAGCACAGCAACAAAGACTGAATATCTGTCATCTACATAGAACTCAAAAAACTAAGCCCCTCCAAGCCCAATAAACCTATTAGGAAATGGGCAAAGGAGCTAAAGAGAGACTTCACAAGAGAAGAAATAAAAATGGCAAAGAAACACATGAGGAAATGCTCAACATCCCTGGTAGTAAAGGAAATGCAAATAAAAACAACCCTAAGATACCACCTCACTCCAGTTAGAATGGCCTATACTCTGAACTCAGGCAACAACAAATGCTGGAGGGGATGCGGGGAAAGAAGAACCCTTCTCCATTGTTGGTGGGAGTGCAAATTAGTACAACCACTTTGGAGAACAGTATGGAGGTTTCTCAAAAAGCTCAATATAGACCTACCCTATGACCCAACCATACCACTCCTAGGCATCTATACTAAGCAGCAAACCCCAAGATATCAAAAAGACATTTGTACTTCCATGTTTATCGTGACACAATTCACAATAGCCAAAATATGGAAACAACCCAGATGCCCCTCCACAGATGAATGGATCCAAAAAATATGGTACTTATTCACAATGGAATAGTACATAGCGATTAGGAATGGTGAAATATTGGTATTCGCAGGGAAATGGTCAGAACTCGAACAAATAATGTTGAGCGAGACAAGCCTAGAACACAGAAAACAAAGGGGCATGATCTCCCTGATATATGACTGTTAACAAAGGGAGACGGAGAGACAGTAGAGACCAAGTCTGTGAAACCAAAAACTGCTTGTCAAATAGTATTCCCCACAGGATTGGGGCAGCGACCCAACAGTATGTAACTAAAATCAAACAATTACTCAACTTATTAAAGGTCAAAAATTGACCTCTCAGGGGAATACAATAGCTCAAAAGCTATGTATGTACGTTCATATAAGACTACTGTCGACATATGGTCTAATATCAACATTACATTTAAAGCCCTAGGCGAATTTTCTTGGGTGTGGCCACATGGCTACTGTATATGTTCTTGATACATTGTATATTTTATATATGTCTACCTGACCTAGAGAAGGGATAGAAAATCAGGGCGTAAGATATCACAAGAAATGTACACACTGCCCAACTATGTAACTGTACCCTTTTTTCACAACACCTTGTCAAAAAATTTGTGTTCAATTAATAAATAAATTTTTTTAAAAAGACAGAACATTTTTCTTGCTGTGTGTGTAGGATTAAATGATTAACAGCTATGAGGGTCTCATATTTGTTAGACAAGTAGGTATACTGTAGCCCAGAATAGGTTTTTAAAATATATCATCCCAATATGTGGTGTCAACAAAAAACATACTTTAGATTCAAAGACACAAATTGGTTGGTTGGAAAATATATGTGATGTAAACAGTAACTGAAAGGGTGCTGGGGTGTCTATAAGAGATGAAGTAGGGCTGGGAATATGGCCTGGTTGCAAGAGTGCTTGCCTCATATACATGAAGCCCTGGGTTCAATTCCCAAGCACCCCGTATACAGAAAACGGCCAGACGTGGCACTGTGGCTCAAGTGGCAGAGTGCTAGCCTTGAGCAAAAAGAAGCCAGGGACAGTGCTCAGGCCCTGAGTCTAAGGCCCAGCACTGGCAAAAAAAAAAAAGAGATGAAGTAGACTTAACACTAAAATTATTACTGGGGACAAAGATGAGCAACATATAATAAAAAAAAAAATCCAAGCCATTAAGGAGATAAAACAATTGTGAACATGTATGCTTCTAACACCAGTTGCCCCCACTCCTCCAATAAGACAAAAATATCGAACCAAGTTTGGTGCTGGTGGTTCATGCTGGTAGTCATAGCTACTCGGGCAAGAGCAGAAGGATCACAGTTCATCTCAGCCTGGGTAGAAAAGTTCACAGGATCCCGGGCAAAAAAGAAACAGCTAGCTAGGCACCAATGGTTTACACCTATAATCTTACTACTCAGGAGGCTGAGATCTAAGTATCTAAGTTCCAAGACAATGTAGGCAAAAAAGCCAGCCAAGGCAGGAAAGTCTGAGATTCGTCAATTAACCAACAAAAAGCTGGAAGTAGAATTGTAGCTCAAGTGGTTGAGCAAAACAGCTAAGGGACAGTGTTAGAGGCATCACAAGTGGTAAAGCATCAGCCTGTCAAGTACAAGACCCTGAGTTTAAAACCTCAGTTTAATATATGCAACCAAGAATAAAGACAATGTGTTGTGGCAGGCCTGTAATTCCAGCAGGAACAGGAGGACTGTGAGTTTGAGGCTATCCTGTGGTACATAATGAATTTGTGTAGTCAGCACTACATAGAAAGACCATGGCCTTAAAATAAAATTCATGTATAATAGTGCTGAAAAGGGCTGGGTATATGGCCTAGTGGCAAGAGTGCTTGCCTCCTACACATGAAGCTCTCAGTTCGATTCCCCAGCACCACATATATGGAAAACGGCCAGAAGAGGCGCTGTGGCTCAGGTGGCAGAGTATGCTAGCCTTGAGCGGGAAGAAGCCAGGGACAGTGCTCAGACCCTGAGTCCAAGGCCCAGGACTGGCCAAAAAAAAATAGTGCTGAAAACAATAACATACTTGAGAGTAACTACATTCCTTCAGACCCATAACAACTTGTGCATCCGTTGCATACAAGCTCCACAAAGTAAAGTGAAAAAGACAATTTCACCTGCAGTCTTCAATGGCCCTGCAGGCCACTGAATATCATAGATTTTTGTTTTATTATTTTGAGGCAGAATCTTACTATGTATCCCAGGCTGGCCTTAAGCTCTAGATTTTCCTTCGTCCATCCCTAGGATTACAGGTGTGTGTCATCATGCCCGATAAAAAGAAAATTTGATGGGGCTGAGGATATGGCTTAGTGGCAAGAGTGCTTGCCTCGTATACGTGAGGCCCTGGGTTCAATTCCCCAGCACCACATACACAGAACATGGCCAGAAGTGGCACTGTGGCTCAAGTGGCAGAGTGCCAGCCTTGAGCAAGAAGAAGCCAGGGACAGTGCTCAGGCCCTGAGTCCAAGCCCCAGGACTGGCCAAAAAAAAAAAGAAAGAAAGAAAATTTGAGTTGAAAGGGAAAAAACCCATACTTGTTGAAGGCAGTCATGAAAGTGAGTGTATGGAATCAGCACAGCTCCATGTTTAATTAATTATTTTTATTTTTTGTGCCAATACTTGGGCTTGAACTCCGGCCCTGGGCATTTATCTCTTAGTTTTTTTCGTCCAGGGCTAGTCCTCTACACTGGAGCCACATCTCCACTTCTGGCTTTTTTATTGGTCTCATGGATTTTCCTGCCCAGGCTAGCTTCAAACCAAGATCATTGGATCTCAGCCTCCTGTTACCTGGCATTACAGGTGTGAGCCACCAGCACTGGGCAGCTAATTTTGTTTAATACACAGCTTATCATAAACATTTCTTTTCCTCAATGATTCCTGTTACCCACAAGCAATTCACAAATTCAGAGGTATATACTTTTTTTTTTTCCCAGTCCTGGGGCTTGGGCTGGGGCTTGGGCCTGAGCACTGTCCCTGGCTTCTTTTCACTCAAGGCTAGCACTCTGCCACTTGAGCCACAGCTCCACCTCCAGCCTTTTCTGTTTCTGTGGGGCTGAGGAATAGAACTCAGGGCTTCATGCATGCAAGGCAAGCACTTTACCACTAAGCCATATTCCTAGCCCCAGAGATATTTACTTCTTAACAGAATAAAGTTCTGGCTGATTGAGAGAAGTGCCTGTGGCATACTATCAGGAATTATTTCTGCTCCCCCATTAGAAGAAATTGACACTGAGAAGCAGCCACCCCTTTGCTCTCTGGAGGACGTGGTGTTCAACGTTGCTCTTTGCAGTTGTCTCATTCAATTCCAAGGACCAGGCACACATGTCAGAAGAGCATCATTGGCTCTCATGATAATGCTAATTTGAATGTTACCTGTATGATGTTTCTGTTGTATGTGCCAAAAATGAGGACAAGGGAAACAAGAGCTTGTCAAATCTAAGTCACACAAATCTTCTGGCCTTGTGTACATTCGTTTCCCCATAAAAAAGGGGGGGGGGATCCTAAAGATATAACATGCTTTAGAGAGTTCATGCAGTCCTTACACTCAGCTAACCAATAAGGATATTAGGTTTTTAACCCATACATAAGATTTCATTTCATAAACATTTATCTTCTATTTCACTTACAGTTTGTGTAAAAACTGCATGCCATGCCATGCCTCAAATGTGCCAAGGCTCAGTTCTGTGAGTAAATTGCAACCAAGATTTCTACCAAAGAAAAAACAATAATAAGACAAAGAAAAAGAAGAAAAATATATCCTTTCAGAACATTTCTCATTTCATAGCTATTCTACTTCACTTATAATGAAACATACTTCAATACTTTCGCCAGGCTTAAAAAAAACTCTTACTGTGAAAGATGCTGACTTGTGGTTTACATTTTTCATATTTACGTTAGTGTTGAGTGACATTTGTGTAGGTCAAATTTCATGACTTCAGCATGACTGACAATTTGAACTGGACAATTCTTGGCTGTGGAGGTTGTCCTGTACATTATAGGGTATTTACATCATCCTTAGTGTTTGATGTCCGTTAGATTCTGAAAACTTTACCCAAGGTTGTCAAATGTCCCCTGGGTACAAATTCACACTGCCTGAGAACCACTACTCCGTAGTGATTCTCTCTGACCTGTGAGAATTTTAAACTCCTCTTTGCTAGACACTAAAAGGATATGCTAAGCATTTTAGTAACTGTTGAATAGCAAAAAATTAATTATATTTTAAAATGAGTAGTGCTGTTTGAGACATTATTTGTAACTTACAGATACTTTAGAAAAGGTAGTGGTTCAAATGTACTTCTTTCAATAGACTGTATTTTATTGCAAGACAAATCTCTAGGAAAAGTAAAAGGAAAACAGTGCATTAATTAGGTAACTCTTCAGTATCTCATTAATAGAAACAAACATTAGAAATTTGAATTCATGATATTAAACATAGTTGTTGTTTTTTTGGTCAGTCCTGGGGCTTGACCTCAGGGCCTGGGCACTGGCCCTGAGCCTCTTTTGCTAAAGGCTAGCACTCTACCACTTGAGCCACAGTGCCACTTCTAGCTTTTTTTTTCTGTTTATGTGGCACTGAGAAATGGAACCCAGGGCTTCAGTCTTGAGATAATCTATGCTTATAAAAGCATATATATTTTTTTCTCCACACAGAAGGTAGCATACAAATGTGCACACATTGTTTTTATTCTTCAGACAAATCTCATCATTCTGTTTCTGTAATTATGGTTCTACCCCCCAGCTTTTCCAAGGAAATTTACCTTGCAAATCAATCTGCGCTGTAATTCATAGTACTTAATCAAATGGATACAGTAGAATCAATGTTCCCTATCTTTTGTTCTTTTTTTTTTTTCAGTCTTGGGGCATGGACTCTGGACTGAGCACTGTTCCTGGCTTCTTTTTGCTCAAGGCTAACACTCTACCACTTGAGCCACAGTGCCACTTCCGGCTTTTTCTGTTTAAGTGGTGCTGAGGAATTGAACCCAGGACTTTGTGTATGCAAGGCAAGCACTCTACTGCTGAGCCATATTCCCAGCCCTTTAGCTCTTTTTATTGGCAGGCATTTAAAAAAATGAATGATATGAATGCTAACATGATGTAAATAGCTTGCAATGTATTTTTTATCATAGGACTAACAACAGTTTACTCCACTGAACAATTACCTTATTAGTATTTCTCCAAACTATAAGGTTTGGGAGTCCACATGGCAGGGGTATGCCAATATACTGATACATAGTCAGTCATCTCCTTTGGGCCTGGAAGGTTTGATGCTCCTAAGGACTACTCTTATGCCATGTGAGACTCTTTTGCTCATTCCCAAAACTCTTCTTTTTTTTTTTTAATCATTTGTAAGGACAGAGACTTAGGCTGTGTGTGTGTGTGTGTGTGTGTGTGTGTTCGTGTGTGTTTGCGTGTGCAAGACCCCAGCATGCTAAGCTGGTGCTCTCGCATTGAGCTGTAGCTCAGCCTTCTAATTTTGAAAGCAGATTTGGAAATAAAATCTCATTAGCTTAGTAAGGCAGTTGCTGTGAACCTTAATAAGCTTAGTTATTGAATGACTGGTGTTTGTACCCACATCCAGACACTGGACATGGCACACACATCTAGCTCTTGCAGCAAAGAACGTAATAATCCCTTATCTAAACAGAAACACTATGTAAATACTCTCTCCTTGGCAACAAAGCTGTGAGGGGCAGCTGAGCAACAGTGGAACATGACTGCAATTCCAGCGACTTAGAAGTTAAAAGAAACTGGATCTCTTAAGTTTGTGCTACGAACATTTCTGATATACTTATTTATTAACGATTGTACATATACAACATAAGTATCACTTCAAATGTCTTGAGACCAGGTCAGAAGAAAGAGTCTTACTATGTAGCCCTGGGTGGGCTGTCCTCAAATAATACTCTAGCCTCTATCATCTGAATATTGGGATTATAGGTATAAACCACCAAACCTAGCTTAAAATACTAATTTTTAGCATGGGTATAACAAGTCTTACATTGAAATACTTAGTACTATTCTGACCTTCTGGTATTATAACCATCTTGATAGTATTACATATATAAGTGTTTATGTTATATTTACATGCTAATTTAGTTCAAATAAATTGTCAAAACATAGTGGACTATTACATTCAAGTTAATGTAGGTGCCTATATTTCCTTCTCCTTTCAGCATCTCTAGTTCCTTCTATCCTACTAATTTATTTTCAAACCCTTATAGGACAAATGGTAAACATATTCAGTTTTACATGTCATATATAGTGTGTTTCATATCTTTGTTTCTTTTCTTTTTCTCATCTAGCCCTTTTATAGTTTGAATATGAAGTACCCTCCAAAAATGCTCACGTATTGAATGGAGGCTTATTCTACAGATAGTATTGTTATTGAGAAATAACTAATGTCATGAGAAAGCCCTAACTTCATTAATAGATTAACCAACTAGTCAGAGGCAGCAGGTTGGAGGTGTGCTTTTGCAGGCGTATCTTATCCAGAGACCTCCTCTCCCCTGTCCTCTTTTCTCCCCATCTTTCCGCTTCCACCCTCTCCCCTCCCTGTCCCCACTCTCTCATCTCTTCTCTCCTCCCCCTTTCCTTTCTCTCTCCTCTCCTTCCTCTCCTCCCCTATCCTCTCCTCTTCTCATCCTTCTCCTCCTCTATCTTTTCTCCTCTCTCCTTCCTCTCTCCTCCCATCTCCTGTCTCCTCCTCTCTCATTCTTTCTCTACAGACTGCCATGAGGTTAGCACTTATACTCTCTCCCATCCTTGCATCAATGTTGTACTGCCTCACAACAGGCCCAGAAACAGTGGAGCAGCTGGCATGGACTGAAATCTTTGAATTGGGAGACAAAATAAATCTGCCTTCCTTTGATACTTTATGAGGTATTTGTTCCAATGGCAAAAAAAAGTAAAAACCTGAGTGGGGCACTGATAGCTCATGCCTGTAATCCTAGCTACTGAGCAGGATGAGATCTAAGGATTGTAGTTTGAAGCAAACCCAGGCAGAAAATCACTAAGACTCTTATCTCCAATAAACTACCAAAAAAAAAAAAAAAAAAAGAATTCCCCGACCCCTCCCCCCAAAAAAACCTGCAAGTGGAGCTGTGGCTCAAGTGGTAGACTTCTAGCCTTGAACTAAAGAAGCTCAGAGACAGCGCCCAGGCTCTGAGTTCAAGCCCCATGGTCAGTTCACACATACAAAAAAAAAGTAAAAACCTTTAATTTATGGGCTATCCAAAAACAGACTGGATTGGGCTTAATACACAAGCTGTAGACTAAATACAAATTCAAGTAGATGAAATAGGTGTATTTTTTAAAAACAGGGTTCACTGGAGCATCAACAGGCTTGTTACCATTTATTCTCAGTAAAGGGCATAATTTCTTTTTCTTGATTAAATGATTGACATGCATTAAGCATATTAAGTATTTGATGCTAGAGATGGGCTGATATGTACAATAAAGATTTTAATAATGATCTAATTTGAACTCCTTATTCTTTTCAAAGATAAATATGTGAACTTACAAGACCATGACATTTAGCAAGCCTTCAAAAGAATCCTTATGTAATTCAGTCAGATGATTTTCACTGAGAATTCTGGAAGATGAAAAAATTATTACTGCATCAAAATTCATCAGGTAGAGATTATCAAGTAATGAAAAGATATGAGGAAATGAAGGTTACTATTTGTTGCCAAGCATAATTTTTAGGACAATTAAATATTTGTATCTACTTCTAGATTAGTATTCTACAGAAATATTTTCCCAGATTCACAAAGAAGTATGTTCAGTCATTTTCATTATAGCCATGAATGAAACAAGAAAACCACACATGCCTTCTAAAGCAGTAATGGAATTATAAAATAAACTGTGATTTATCCATATGTTTATTGAGGTATATATACAACATTACGCAGGAATTCAAATGACTAGAGGGAAACCCTCCATGTATGGAAAAGAAACATGACACAGGGCTGGGAGAGTGGTTTAATGGTAGAGTGCTCACCTAGCTGCATGAAGCCCTGGGTTTGATTCCTCAGCACCACATACACAGAAAAAGCTGGAAGTGGGTGCTGTGGCGCAAGTGGTAGAGTGCTAGCTTTGAGCAAAACAAAGCCAGGGACAGTGCTTAGGCCCTGAGTTCAAGCCCAAAGATTGGCCAAAAAGAAAGAAAGGAAGGAAGAAAGAAAGGAAGGAAGGAAGGAAGGAAGGAAGGAAGGAAGGAAGGAAGGAAGGAAGGAAGGAAGGAAGGAAGATGACACCATGTAGTGAAAGAGTCAAGCTGCAAGATGTTATCATTTATTTTATTTTTTGTGTGTGTGTGCCAGTTCTGTGTCTTAAACTCAGGGCCTGGATGCTCTCCCTTCACTTTTGTGCTCCAGACTAACACTGTACACCACATGAGGCATGCTCCACTTCTGGATGTGGGGGGTGGGGGGTAGGAATTGGAGTTAAGAGTCTCACAAACTCTCCTGTTTGGTTTGTCTCTGTCTCTGAACCATGATACTTAGATCTCAGCCTCTTGGGCACAAGTGGTTCACAATTCTAGCTACTCTGAAGGATGAGATCTGAAGATTGAGGTTCAATCTAGACTTGGCAGGGAAGTCTATGAGATTCTTATTCCAAATTAACCACACACACACAAAAAGCAGGAAGTGGTGCTGTGGCTCAAGTGGTAGAGTACTAACTTTGCGCACAAAGATTCTGGGATAATGCTGGGCCTTGAATTCTAGAAACCAGCACAAAAAGAAAGAATAAAGATAGGAAGGAAGGGAGGAAGGGAGGGAGGGAGGGAGGGAAAGGAGGGAGGGAGGGAAAGGAGGGAGGGAGGGAAGGAAGGGAAGGAGGGAGGGAAGAAAGGGAGGGAGGAAGAAAATGATACCACAAGCCATTTTTCTGTATGTGAATGTTTGTAAGCAATTGCATGAGAAAAGATTTTGGATGATAGAGCTTTTCACTCTATTTTCTTTATTTTTCAGGTCTGATACTGGGACTTGAACTCAGTACCTGTTGCTATTGCTCAGTCATAATGCTCTACCAACTGAGCCATGCCTACAACCCTTCAACTATCCTCCTAAGTAGAGTTTCCATTGTATGATTTCATTTTTATTTATTAAGAAATTAATCATGTAAGTCAGGTGCTAGTAGCTCATGCCTATAATCCTAGCTACTCAGGAGGCTGAGATCTGAAGATCATGGTTCCAAAGCCAGTCTGGGCAGGAAGTATCTTATCTCAAATCAATCACCAAAAGAGCTCAAAGAGGAGCTGTGGCTTGAGTGGTAGAGTCCTAGCCTTGAGCAAAAGAAGCTCAGGAACAGGCTGCAAGTTCAAGCCCCAGAAGTAGCACACACACAAAAAGAATACAATCCTGCATTACTTATACAGTGGGAAATAAATTTAAATTGCCTTAGTGAATTCAAAGAGGATCCACGGAACTATTTTAAATTATGGCTATAAGTCCTCATAATGCATGAAAAACAAGAGTTCTGCCGCTTAACTATACCCTCAGCATCAGTAATGGTTCAATCAGCAGAGGTTGCTTAGGATGTGGAGGAGACATGGTTTTCTCAGAAGTATATGCTTCAGAATTCTGGACCAAGAAGGGTTCAATAGCACAGTTTTATATTCACATTGGGGAGAATGTACTCACATTTTCTCTGCCCAAGGGTATTCTCTCCATGTATTTTCATCTATATAAGAAATAGCATTTCCGTGGAAATTTCTATGGAGAAACACAGTTTTTTTTTCAAATTTTTATTATCAAACTGATGTACAGAGAGGTTACAGTTTCATACCTTAGGCATTGGATACATTTCTTTTACTGTTTGTTACCTCGTCCCTCATAGCCCCCTTCCTCCTCCCCCTTTCCCCTTCCCCTCATGAGGTAAAACACAGTTTTTATTCATGAATAAGTAGGAAAAGGAAAATCAAGACAAGAAAAAGTCATTGCAGTCTCATGAGGGATAATCAAATACAGAAAAAAACCACCTACCTTTTTCTATCTTCTAGAGCTATGAGCTTCTCACAGTTTACATTTTAAAGAAATAACCTTGGGCCACTGGCACAAATAATGAGGCCTCATAATAAAAGTTTAATTTCCTATGGGTTCAATCTCTTGCATATGTAATGCCAGTCAATTATCTTGGATGTCAGTATTTTTCCCCAAATCATTTTTTTGTTAAACTGACTCCTACAAATCAATAAGAAAATGGCAATGGAATAAAGGGCAGATAGTTATTATTATTAGCAAATAGAAATTGTTTTTAAAAACCCTCTGTCAGGTAGGACCAAAGCCTAAGTACTCTTAAGGAAAAAAGAACACTTAGAATGAATGAAAATTTTAAAGGCAGGGGGAGGGGGGAGGGGGGTATGAGGGACAAGGTAACAAACAGTACAAGAAATGTATCCAATGCCTAACGTATGAAACTGTAACCTCTCTGTACATCAGTTTGATAATAAAAATTTGAAAAAAAGAGAAAATTTTAAAGGCTATGTCAGGCAAAATTACCAGCACAACCAAGTAAAGATAATTCTTACAAGGTAGTGAAGATTTTCCTCTTGGAGGCGTGGTCTGGCACAGGCACTTGGTGGAGCCTGTGCTTTGGTTTAAGACCAACACACACCAGTGCCTGAAACTGGCAGGAACAGAGCTCACATATGTTGGTGCTGGGAAAGAGAATCTGATCCATGTGCATAGCTAAAGCTTTTTCTGTAGCAGGATTTGCAGAACGATGACTTATGGTAAGTTCCATGTGCAAAGGGTGAGCTGTAACTGGAGTCTGAAATGTTATTTTAGGCTGATTTGGAGGCACAGCTGCAGTCTTCTTCAGGACTGGAGGATGTCCGGCCTCTGCAGTGGGTCCTGGAGTTGAGGGAAGTACTAGGTCCAGAGATGGGAGAGGGATCTTGGGTGGATTTGTATGCTGAATTCTATCATGACCTGGCATTGAAACTGGCATCATATAAAATACTACAGCTTGAGACCTAAACTTCTTAAGTGGTGTTGAAAGTTCTGTTTTGGTGTCCTGTATGTTTGGAGCGGGTTCAATATCCATACTGGATCCTGGAGTTAAGCTAAGGTCCAGATCAAAAGGCTGAACTGTGACTTGAGTTAGGTGTCGATAGTGAGCTGGAATCTGGTGTGGATTTGGAAGTGGTATCTCAGGGTTCATTAAAGAAATGTGTGGCTTCTTCAAAGTTGATGAATGTTCAGACTCTCTGGTGGGTTCTGGAGTTAAGTTAAGTTCAACATCCAGGTGTGGACCTGTGACACCAGACAATGCTGAATGCCAAACTTGATCCTGACCCGATATTATCTCAAAATGCCCTGGAGCATGAACTAGAGTCTTATGTGGCTTTGGAAGCTGAGCTAGACCCACATTCTCAGCTGAGGGTAGTTCTACGTCCATAGGAAACTCTGAAAGCTGAGTTGGGGCTTCCTGCATGATTAAGGGAGTTTCAATTTCTTCAAAGGTCTGTATATTCTCTGCTGAGGGTTCCTGTTGGGTAGAAGGAGTTTCATCTGCAGTTACTTCTAGAGCTGGAGCATCATGATGAATTGGTATAGGTTCAACCTCATCAAAAAGCTCTGGAGGAAGCGGTGGCGCCTCATGGTGCTGGGCTATAGAATATCTATCATTCATTGGAACTGAGTGATAAGCTGGAGCCTCATAGTAGATTGAAGAAATATCCCCTCCTGTAATGGGTTCTGGTTTTATGGGAAGCCCCACATATGGATGCTTAACAGTTACACTGGGAACGTTTGAATACTGAACTTCATACAGGTGTGGAGGTGAAGCAATCAATTCATGATGCGCAGAAAAGAGAGCTGGTTGTTTCTGATGGATCAAAGGTTTAAATTCCTTAGGATGCTTTGAGGCGTGAGCAGGGGCTTCTGGATGAATTTCAGAAGGATGCTCCTTCTCAGGATACTCTGAATGGTGAGCTGCTTGGTCCTGCTCACTGACCTGCTCTTCCTCCTGTACATACTCTACTGTAGGCCAAGCTAGGGCCTCGTGCTGGGCTACAGAAGTTTGAATTTCCCTGACAGGCTTGGAATGTACAGTAACTTTCTTATCTTCAGGCTTAACCTTAAAATTGTCAAAGTTATCATGGAAATTGTCAGGCTTAACTTTAAAATTGTGAAAGTTATCGTAATTCTCAGGCTTAACTTTAAAATCACCCCAGTTATCCTGGTCATTTTCAGACTTAGCTTTAAAATCACCCAAGTTATCATGGTCATTCACAGGCTTCACTTTAAAATTGTCCAAGTTATTGTGGTCATTGTCAGGCTTCACTTTAAAATTGTCCAAATTATCATGGTAATTTTCAGGCTTAACTTTACCACTGGGGAAATAGTCATGGTAATCTCGATCCTGATCTGGGGGTTGACCGGTCGCCTTGTCATGTGCTAGTATTTCAGCTACACTCTCCACAGGGGACTCTGGAGCATGAACTGGAGCCTCTTGCTTGGCTGGATGTGTGACTTCCTCGGGATACTTTTCATGATGAGCTTCATCTTCCAAGTGGCTTCCAGAGTTTTCCACCTTTTGAGAAGACTCAGAATGTTGACCTGGGTGCTCTTGCTCACTGAGAGAAGTTTCAGTTGCCAAAGTCTGATGTGGGACCTCCACCTGGGTTAAGGAAGGGTGAAGCTCCTCAGCAACCTTTGAAGGATGAAGGGAGGATGCCAGATAGCTTCCAGAAGTCTCCCCATGAGATTCAGAATGCTGAGCTGGCTGCTCCTCCTTGCTAGTAGGGTATTCTACCTCCATAGGAAAACCATGTGGCTTAACAGAGGAATCATGCTGAGCTGTAGAAGTTTTAGTCTCCTTGGTAGGCTCTGAAGTTATGGCAACTTCCTTATCTTCAGGCTTAATTTTACTATGGGCCAAGTTATCATTGTGATCTTGAATCTGACCTGGATGTTTTGTCACCTCTACTGGAGTTTCTGCTGTATACTCCACATGGGACTCTAGAGCCTCATGCTCAGCTGCATGTATGATTTCCTCCAGCGGCTTTTCAAGCTCAACATGATCTTCCAGGTGACTTCCAGAGGATTCTACTTCCTGAGGAAATTCAGAATAGTGAACTGCCTGCCCCTGCTCACTGGGATGAGTTTTATTCAGCAAAAAAGGGCCAAAACTCTGATAGGGGCCATCATGATGTTTTAAAGATGGAAGATCCTCATTGACATCTGGAGGCTGAATTGAGGACGCAAGAAAACTTCCAGAAATTTCACCCTCCCCATGAGACTGAGATGGCTGAGCTGTTTGCTTCTGGTGGTGGAAAGAGAGTTCAGCCACCTCAGCAGGTCCTAGAGGCTGACTTGGGAGCTTATGATGGTCTAGGAAATGTTCAGCCTCCTTGGTAGGCTCTGAATGTATGTTAACTTCCATTTCGAGGGGCTCAACTGTAACATTGGGGAAGTAGTGATGGTAATCTCGATCATGATCTGGAGGGTGAACTGTCACCTCATGATGTGGTAAAGTTTCAACTATTTTCTCCATAATGGACTCTGGAAGTTGAGCTGGAATCTCTGGAGGTATAACTTCCTCCAAAGGCTTTTCAGGATAACCTGGAACTTCCAGCTGGGTAGCGGCATGTTCTCTGTCCCTGTGGAGCTCTGAAGGCTGAGCTAGCCCCTCTTCATGGACAGATGCATGTTTTGCCTCCTTAGCACTCTCTGGAGGCTTAGCATCGGTCTGCTGTTTTCTGGGAGTAGTACCCTCTATATCCACAGGATTAATCAAAGCATTCGGCAAGGTTGAATAATGAGCTTCTTTGCTACTTGGAAATGAAGACTTGCCCACAGGATGCATGGATGGCACAACCCCCTCATTAACATGCTGTTGTTGAGCTGGATTGTCTTTCTGGGATTCAGAGAATGGAATTTTCTCAGGCCTTTCTGGTGTTTGGGTCTCCAGTTGGAACTTATATGATTTAAGTTGCTCAAGGAGCTCCAAAGGTAGGCTTGGATTCTCTTGGGATTTATGAGGTAGGCTGTTATTGCTACTTAGATAATTGCTACTTGGATAATTCTGCAAAGGTTGTTTCTGAGGCTGAGGTTCTGTGGATTGTTCTTCAGTTCCAACAATAAATGTAGCAAGGCGAGAATGCTGGGGAATATCATTCTCCAGGGGCCCTGGTGAAACAAATAATGGTGTTGTTCTTGAACTCTGATTATCTGCAGGTGCAAGTAGTATTTCAAATGACTGGTGATCTGAAGCCTGACCTAGATCAATTGTCTGAATCTTACTTTTGAGTGGATGAGGGGGAGGTCCAGCCTGGTTGTAATCTCCTCCTTGAACTGGCATTGACTCTGGCAGCTTCTCCTGCAGAATTAACTTGTCTGGAAGATCTTGATGAGGAACTACAAACTGTTTTGACTTTGGAGAGGGCTGTCCGGAATTTGTGCCCAGGAATGGAGACACACTGCGGGTCAGCTCCTGCGATGGTGCAGACGTCTTGGAAGGGGCAGAAGACCCAAGGTTATAGGAGCCTCTGGAGTCCGATGGTGGTGTCGGGATTTTGGGAGATTCGGTTGGGAGATAAGAGGGGTGGGAGTCAGAGGTCAGCTGATCTGAATTCTTAGCCGAATACGTAATTGGAGCGGGCTGGACCAAAAGACTAAACTGTAGCAATATGGGGAGGGGCCTTAGGGCCCAAAGATAGACCAGGGACATTACAGGCAACGGAAACATGCCAGGCAGATTGACTGCCAATCGCGAGCCAACGCCACTCACGGGAGCAAAAGCGTTATGGCAGGGTCTTGACTCCCCTGGTGACCCGCCAACTGTGCGTGACCCGCCTTGCCCCGCCCCTGGTTTATGACACCTTTGTTTATGAAACAGAGACCTTCACTAAGTCATGGCTCAGCTGTGTACCACAGGCACAGGAAGTCGTTATGACCATGGTGGGGCTGGAACCTTCTTCTCTTAAAGGAGGGACCACCAGCTCCTGCAGTCACTCCCCAGCAGGGCCCCTCCCCCACAGCAAGGCAGGGATTGGGTGCTGACCTGGGTGTCCCCCGCCCCCCCCCCTCCCGACCCGTGCCAGCAGCCCATTCATTGGCTGGGGCCCAGCAGAACTTCCCAAGGGTGTCACAGGAAGTCCTTTTTTTCTTCTCCCTCAGAGTCCTAATAACTTAACTCTGTTATTTGTGCATTGTCTGCTACATTCCCAACATGACTAGGCTTCATCTCTGTTATGCACATAGCATAGTAATGATTTGAAAATGGAACTGATTCCCAAAGTCACCACAGTTAGGGCTGGCTCTATTATAATCAGATTTCTGAAATTGATGCTGACTTCCTTTCTCATTTCACGGAAAGCTGGACTTCTTCACGTTTGAAGTTTCATTCTATCATTTATTTGGTTGTGGGGTTTGACCTAAGGGCCTGGGAGCTATCCTTGAGCTCTTTTGCTTAAGACTCAGGCTCTGCCACTTGAGCTGTAGTGCCACTTCTGCCTTTTTCTGTTTCTGTAGTACTGAGGAATCAACCTATAGCTTCATGAATCCTATAGGCAAGCAGTCTACCACTAAGCCAGATTCCCAGCTCCTCTTGTTTTCTTTTTTAATTTTATTTTTGATACAAGGTCTCATTTTGGTTTTGATTCAAGGTCTCATCAATGGCCTTGAATTCACAATCCTCCCTTCTCAGTCTCCTGAGTGCTGGAATTACAGGCTTGCGCAACTACACCCAACATAAAACAGTCCTTTGATTTCTAAAAGCAGAAAATAAAAGCATTTCCTAGAAATGTCCTCATCTCATGCTTCAGTCTTTAACATAATTTTGTTTAAAAACATAATAGACACATCAACTTTGCTTGGTTCAAGAATTTTGGAATCTTAGGAACTAAAGAACAGTGATACTGAGATATTTAAATGGTTGAATCCAAATGCACTAGGTGAGGATTAAAGTGAGTTAATATTTGATCACTGGAGTAGGAGATAAATACCTCTCAGTAGACATGAGGAGCCTTTTTCTACTCCCCATGACTCAAAATTTCCCTAGATACAATGAGCAAAGCTTTGAAAAAGCATGAAAATATTTATTAACAGTAACTGCGCTATGTAACTTATAAGCAATGCAACTTCCTTTAAATTAAACGATCTATTTGAGCTTATAGTCTAAGAATATTTTCATTTACACAAGGAAAACCATAACACATTAAGGAAAAGTCAGTAACTTATATGACAGGAACAGACACTTAAATATTCCAACAGTTATAGTTTTAGCCCAATAACTAGCTCACTGTACTGATTAGCATGGTGTGTTATATACATTTTTTTCTTCTTTTCCTCTAAAATAGAGCACCATGGGATGGTCTTCACAGCAACTGAATCAAAGCTTCATAGGTTAATTCCATCCTGGTATATGTAATGGGATACAAAATGGACTTTGAGTGGCTACCAGCAGAATGAGTTCAACAAGTAAATGATTTTCATGGGACTCTCCAAATAATGGGTTCCCCACCAGAGATATAATATGATTATCTAACTGAGGGCGGAGTCTGTGAGGGGTGGGGCCATGCGGTAGGTGGGGTGGAGCTGACTCTGTGCAGCTCTTTGGTCCCTCCCAAGAGGCCCAGGCCTGGTCAATTCCTGAGCCAATTCCTTTATTCAACCACACAGCACCCCTGGGTAGAGCCTAGAGCTTCTCTGCAAGTGCATTTCTGGAATCTTCCTGACAGTGGGCTTTCAGTGTTTTTCTATGGTAGTCCTGAAAGGCACCTGACAGACACCTTTATTTATGTAGCTGGCTTCAGCTTCCCTTAGGAGACTGAGATTCTAGGTGCTTAGCACTCACCTATCCAGCTCCAGGAAAACGACCTTAAAGATGTTCGTTTTTAAGAGTGTTTTCAGGACTTTTAAATAGACAAGTTAAAGAAGAACTCAGCCCCTAGCAGTCTAGCATGATCTTCTAAAGGGAATTCTGGATGTCCTGGTGATTCTGTGCTCTGCTCTTGGGCTGACTGTATAACGTGGGAAGCTGGGGGATAGAGCAGAAAGGAGAGATCAATATGGAAAGCATCAGATTGGGTTCAAATAGGCACCAATTCTAGAGCTGATGGTGGCTGAGAAGAGATATGCTGAGTAGCACAGTTGGCTACTTGTTGGAGTCACACTGAGAAGGAAAGTGAGGTTTTAAAACGTATTGTGTTTTAGTGATATCAAGGTTTGAACTCAGGGCTTCAAGCTTGAGTCAGGAGCCATACTCAAGTCCTACAGAACTTAATTTTGATTCTAGCATGTTAGATTCAGAAGGGACCTTCGTGGCAAGTCCTTTCTTAACATGTGCAAGGTTCTGAGCTTGATCAACACCACATATACGCTCACACACACACACACACACACATACACAATGTCATTTGGATGATCCCTTTAAAACATAGTCATCAGAAAGCACAGAGAATGTGCAGCAAAAGCGCCTAGGAGACAAGTGCTGAATGTGGAATCTGGCTATTTAGGGAGCATCCTTCTGCCTCAGCTACTTAGAGGTAAATTGATTTCTACTATCATGGAACCCAAACTGCTAAAACTCAGTGATCTAGAACCTACAAAAGATGGAGCAATTCAATAGCCTTGGGTCTCAGCCTTCTGAGGACACACTCACCTATAATTTTCCTACCATTTAACATACCTCTGACACCCATCAAGACCTCTGTATTCAGAGCTAGGACTGGTGTGCAATCAGCAACAGTGAGGAAGAGGCACTGACAAAAGTGTATCTCATAAGAGCTAGAACAAGAACATGGCACTGTGATTCCCCACACACTAACACACTCTGGCTCTCCAGGGACAGAACATCAGCCTAAAGGAACATGGTTTCTATTGCCCCATCTCTTATCTTTCAGGTATTTGAATAATGCCTAACATTCCAATATTCAGCACAAGTGCTTTGATATGAACACCAGAAGAACACATTACTGGGGACAAGTATGGAAGACCAGACATAATGCTGGGCTAGAACCTTGGACCTACAGAAAGGGGAAGGAATCCCTCCCGCTCCACACTCATGTACCACCCGAGGCATCAAACACAATCAAAGAGTTCCAACTCTAATTACCTGTCCAACAGTGGCAGCTGCTGGTGCTGACATGGGTTTAAATTCTCAGATGAATGAGATTGGACCACGGGAAGGATAGATGTAGATTTGGGGTACAGAGTTGTCAAGAGGACAGCAGAGGTCAAAGATCATGGACACGTTGTTGACAAGATTCCAATGGATGGTAAGAACTGAGTCAGTAAGAGTTGGAGATAGTTTAGTTTCCCAAAGACTTAGGGAAGGGGTGTCCTCAGGATGGTAAGAAAGGATAAAGACCTACGAGATTAACTATGAAGTTAACAGTCAACATGTGAGGGAAGAAGACAGATATCAGCCTTGGGATAAGGCAAAGATCACAGTTAACCAGAGGAAAGGGGCACTGACTCTGATGGTGGGTCTTCAATACAGGGGCAGGGTGGGAGGTCAATTGTTTGGGATGAGCAGACCATTCAGGAATGGAGAGAGGATGTGTTAGGTTCGTATTTAAAATATCTGAGGTAGAAACGGAGAAACCTGGATGGAGGATGCAGGGAGGTTTCTGTAGAACATTAGGTTTGCTGGGGGTGGGGGTGTCAGAGGTGAGCTTGAACTAAGAAGAGGGGAAGGGATGTGGCCTAGGTTAGGTGACAACCGGACTAAAGAGGGGTCAGAAGTGAGGGTGTATTTAAAGCGGTGGTAAGAGGATGAGGTTAAGGCTACAGTAGGGTGACAACCAGAGAGGACGACGGAGAAGACCGTCTGCAGTGGGTGCACGCACCTACGGCTACGACAGGAGTGGGGTGCTTGCTGGGGAGGACTCAGGGTTTGGGAAGTCGAACTACCTCAAGGCAACCAAAGATGGGAGATCTCAAGGAAGTTTGGAGCCCAACCGTCTATTTGCCTCACCTGTGGGCCTCGCTGCCCACACACTGCCCTCCAGGACCTGGAACCTAACTCACGAAAGAGCGCTGTGTGCGGGAATGAGACTCTCCCGAGTGAGGTCAGTCCTTCCCCTCCGCAGGAAGCCGAGGTCCTCAGAGCAGAGGCCAACAGGAAGTCCTGCAGCCGTGCCGACTACTCTCATTGGCTCTAGCCGTTGGCCCCGCCCCTGAACAGGAAGCCTGTTTTCTGCCATTGGCCCAGAGGAGCTTGGAGGCGGGACGAACCACCCAAAGAGCCTAGCTCTGGAGCCACAGCCTCAAGTTGAACATAGGGATTTCCCAGAGCCCAGCCAAGTAAATGTCGGACAGGACTCGGGCCTAACACCCGACTCCCGCCGAGATCCCCGAGATCTCAATGTCTTGTCTATGACTTCCATTTCACAGGACCTCAGCACCAAGTGTGCGACTGGGGGCTGCCACGCCTTCCCCTCAGCCTGAGGTTGGAGCCAAGAACCAACCCTCCTCCACAGCCTCCCCGAGGGCCATGGCGCCGCCCCGTGGGCAGAACGCGGCCCAGGTCTCATCCTACCCTGTCTGGGTTCTCAGAAGGCTGAAGAACACCTGCTTGGTCCTCACCTCATTCCCAAGGTTGTCCCGGGCCTCCCTGGGCCTAATGCGCCCTCCCGAGTGTCACTGGCCTGTCAGCCGCTCCTCAGCCCCTCGCAGCACAGGGCCCGGGACCTCTGATCTTCTGACCACATCTCCTTCCCTGGAAGAGGTGACAGGGCCCTTTCCCAAGGATGCAGAAAGAAACTGGAAAGCAGCTCCTTGCACCCGGCAAAGGGCAGGACAGGAGGTGCAGCCCTTGTGCTGAGGTCAAATGCAGCCTGGGACCCGAGTTGAGACCCCTGCACTAAACTGGGAAGAAGAGGTCAGAGCACAGACCATTTCTTTGATGGGAGCCCCACTACCAAGCATCCTCCCCCCTCATCCCCACCCCCCGCCCCCCTCCTTTGTCCCTTAGCTTCTAACTGGCTGGTAGGCTGGTAGGCTGTGTCCCCTCCCTATTTGGGGACTGCCAGTTCAGTAATTCTGCAAAATTGAGAACCTCCCCTCATAGGTTTTAGCTGTGGTGAACCTGTGTTCTGTACAGTAGATATGGAGCATGAAGATTACAGATAAACATAAACTATTCTCTGTTCTCAAACCCATTTTTATAAAGGTGGGAAAGAAGGCATGTTCTAGTGACATCTTGGAAAAGGATAGTTTCTGGTCATAATTGGCACAGCTAGAACATTGGTGGCTTCCACAAGCTTACTGTGCCTCCAAATCTAGCACTTACTATTCCTTCTTTTTATTTTTACATTAGAGTTGTGCATAGGTACTGAAACTGACAGCTGTGAGGAACTCCTCAAAATAATCCCTTGTCTGCTTTGCAGGATGCCCTATTCCCTGGTCTCTTGCTTTCCAGGCTCCAATCGCACCTGAAAAGTCTTGTAGGTATGTTTAACTCTTCCTATCTTGTTCTACATGCCCCGGAAAGGTAAGGGCCCGGAAGTGGGGTGAAGGAATGTGAAATGAAAGACTTGTACAAATGCAGTTACACTTCACATATCCACAAGAGTCATTCACAATGATCTCACATGATCTTCAGCAGACTGAAGATGAAAAGTAGCAACAAACTCATATTACCATGAGACTTGAACATAAAGATACCTGCTGCAAAGTGCTATGGACCAGAGTAGTGAACTAGCAATGTATCTAGGTTTGTGTCATCTCTGAACATGTGAAGAACTGATTTGGGGCGAGGCTATTTCACTCTGACTTCAATCTTTGATCCTCCAATTCTTCTCCCATCCCTTTATCTTCTGGTAGTAAAACCTCCTTTTGCTCTACTTTGGTGATATGCTTTCTGCACTCTTTGTGATTCTCTTGGCTTTGAGTTTCCGGTTTAATGCTCCCACTGTAAGGCGTGCACACAACCATGGTCAGGCAGTGAGAGCATGGTCTTCCCTGACCCAGACATCTAGCAGACAAATCAGATGTCTTTGAAGGGCAGCTTTTCTCTTTCTTTGGCCATCAGTGTAAAGACAGAATTATGTCTTTGCAGATGTGGAGCCAAGGTCATTGCTGTCACAGTGTAACACTGAGTGACAAACAGGGAGAGGATACAGCAGCTATTCTGAAGCGCTAGTGTTCTCCCATATGTCAGCTGATAAAATATGCCCTTTTTTTTGAGACAGGGTACCACTATGGAGCCCAGGATGGCTTAGACTCATAGTCCTCCTTCCTTTCCTCTTCCAAGTGCTGAGATTATGGGTGTGCACTACAACTACTACTACACCTGGCTGTCATTTTAAAGCATATTTAAGTTGAATTTCTTTCACAGGAAAATAGTACTAAGAAATTTGTTACCTTCTTGAAGTTAGGCAAGTTACAATCTCTTAGCCTGTTTCCTCATATTATTTGGGGAGAATAAGATTGACCTCCCAGGTAGCTTGCACACTATAAATATCATGCATACACATTCAATGTAGGATTTCTATTCTCTGAAGAGAGTACTCGGGGGCACACTTGCTTTCAGGGGCCACCTTTTGACAGTGGCCTTCCAAGGATCTATGGTTGTAATCTAGAAATCACTGCTCCTGACATGGGTTTTTGAGCAGGACCACTTGTGCTACTTTTATGGCCTTAATGTGGGTTGAGTCCAACCATTGTCCCCCTTCCGTTTCACTGATTCTCAATCTTACTCATGAGTCATGGGTGTTGGGAGCATGTTTATACCACAGAACCCTTATTTCTGTCATAGAACCAGGAACAGCATTACCAACAAAACTAGGGCTGACATTGCCATATATCTGATGTTGGCAGGAGAATAAAATGTTCAAGATGTTAAATTTGAATGCGAGCCAGGAGCTGGTAGCTCACACCTGTAATGCTAGCTACTCAGAAGGTGAAATCTGAAAATAATGGGCCAAAGCCAGCCTGGGCAGAAAAGTACATAAGACTCCTATCTCCAATTAACAAACAAAAGCTGGAAATGGAACTGTGGCTCAAGTGGCAGATTCTTGAGCAAAAAATTTCAGGGACAGCACCTAGATCCCAAGTTCAAGCCCCACAACTGGCACACACACACAAAAATGTGAAATCATATTTGCTTATTTCATATTAAATTGAAATATCTTGGAAACTACTGTCCCAGTCCAGTAACCTCCTTATAGAGATTACTAATCCCATTTGTATTTTTGTATTATCTTTCATATATATATATATTGCTCAAGGCTAGCACTCTGCCACTTGAGCCACAGCACCAGTTCTGGCCATTTTCTACATATGTGGTGCTGGGGAATCGAACCCAGGGCTTCATGTATACAGGGCAAGCACTCTTGCCACTAGGCCATATTCCCAGCCCTCAAATAATTTTTAAGTACCTAGTGCAAAGGCATGATATAAAATTCTCAAGTCACAGGGGCTGGGGATATAGCCTAGTGGCAAGAGTGCCTGCCTCGGATACACGAGGCCCTAGGTTCGATTCCCCAGCACCACATATACAGAAAACGGCCAGAAGTGGCGCTGTGGCTCAAGTGGCAGAGTGCTAGCCTTGAGCGGGAAGTAAGCCAGGGACAGTGCTCAGGCCCTGAGTCCAAGGCCCAGGACTGGCCAAAAAAAAAAAAAAAAAAAAAAAAAAAAATTCTCAAGTCATAAAGTGTATATGGTGCGCAGTCTCCCAGCAGTCCTCCTTGAAGGCAATTACTATTGTCAGTGTTTGTCCTTCCAAAGGTATTCTGTAGCAGCACTGCCAATAGACCATAATAATGAACTGTCATGCTCCTACTATGGTAGCCATTAGTCTGTGCTACGTCCCTGGCCAGGCACTTTGCTTTTTGCTTCCCCAATAAACCCATCTTTTTGCTTGAGACTTTCTCTGAGTGGTGGACTCTTGGGGGGACATGGGACCCCGTATTGAGAGGCTAGAGCAGTCCTAGTGAATGGAGAGGTAGTCCCACCAATACGTTCTGCTACTAAATGCCTGAAGAGGGTAATCTTGGGAAACTGATGTCCTTGCACTTTCTTCTTTACCCTAGCCCTCCAAGATTAGAAATAGTAATAAAAATTGTGGCTTCAAACTACTATCCTCAGATCTCAGCCTCCTGAGTAGCTAGGATTACAAGCATGAGCCGCCAGTGCCTGGCTTGAATTTTTCTTTTTTTTTTTTTTTCAAATTTTTATTATCAAACTGATATACAGAGAGGTTACAGTTTCATACGTTAGGCATTGGATACATTTCTTGTATTGTTTGTTACCTTGTCCCTCATACCCCCCTCCCTCCTCCCCCTTTCCCTCCCCCCCCCCCCCGCCCCTGGAGGTGTTCAGTTCACTTATACCAAACAGTTTTGCAAGTATTGCTTTTGTAATTGTTTGTCTTTTTTTACCCTGTGTCTCACAATTTTGGTATTCCCTTTCAATTGTGTTTTTAACACGGTGCTAAGCACACTGTCTTACCACTGAACCACACCTGTAGCAATTTCTGGATATTCTTGGTACTTGAGTACAATACTTCTTATACATTTGCTTACCTCTGCAGAACCTTGGTTATGTTAATCAGCTAAGAAACCTCACCCTTGTCTTGCCCATTCTCCAGGTAGCTGTACCTGTACTGGAGCCAGTATTTAAACATAAGATTGTAGGGCTATAAATCTACTGAAGTTTAGTTTGAAAATGAAAATAATTTATAACAAAAAATCTGCAAAACAAGTTCTTCTGTATATTTAGTATAATTATCATGCACTAATTTTTCAGAAGGAATCTACACACTGATGATTAGGCAATGTGGTTGTACAGATATTGAGCAACAGGCCAAGGGTTCTATTCTAGGGACTGTAGGGTTTTCTTCTAAAGATGTCTTCTGTGTGACCCTGCCTAGGTCATCAAGAAGAAGCTGGTGGGTCTGTGAAACCAAAAACTGCTTGTCAAATGGTATTTCCCACAGGATTGGGGCAGCGACCCAACAGTATGTAACTAAAACCAAACAACTACTCAACATATAAAGGTCAAAAATCGACCTCTCAGTGGAATACAATAGCTCAAAAGCTATGTATACACGTTCATATAAGACTACTGTCAACATATTGTCTAATATCGATTACATTTAAAGCCCTAGGCGAATTTTCTTGGGCTTGGTCACGTGGCTACTGTATATGTTCTTGATACATTGTATAATGTATATATGTCTACCTGACCTAGAGAAGGGAAAGAAAAACAGGGCGTAAGATATCACGAGAAATGTACACGCTGCCCTACTATGTAACTGTAACCTTTTTTCACAACACCGTGTCAAAAAAATTTGTGTTCAATTAATAAATTAAATTTTTAAAAAAAGAAATGATAAAATATTGGTATTTGCAGGGAAATGGTCAGAACTTGAACAAATAATGTTGAGTGAGACAAGCCTAGAACACAGAGAACAAAGGGGCATGATCTCCCTGATATATGACTGTTAAGGTGTGTGTGTGGGGGGGGGAAACAGTAGAGACCAGGTCTGCGAAACAACAAACTTGTTTTAAAATGGTATTGCCACATGTTTGGGTCAGCAACCTTACATTATGTATCTTAAACCAAACAACTACTAAACATAAAAAGGCCTATCAGTGGATCACAATAGCTCAACAGCTATGTACATATGATCATGTAAGACGAGGACAAGCAAAAACAACTCCAAGAGAAGGACACAGGAGGATTCTACTGTTGATGTTATCTTTAAAGTTCTAGGTAAATTTCCTGTGGTGTACCCTACATGGTTACTGTATATGATTGTGGTACTGGATATTGTATATATGCCTACCTGATCTAGGGAAGGAAAAGAAAAATTAGGGTGTAAGATATCACAAGAAGTGTATTCACTGCCTTATTATGTAATTGTACCACCTTTGCACAACACCTTGTCAATAAAATTTAATTAAATAAAAAAAAGAAGTGGTGGTATGGTTTGAGAGGTAGAGTGCCAGCCTTGAGTAAAAAAGCTGTGAAACAGCACCCAGGCCTTAAGTTTGAGTGCCAGCATTAAAAAATAATACAAATGGAAGTTATGGCTTAGTATATTCATATTTCCCTTAAAATTCTACTATCCAAGAATTTTTTATGCCTACAT
This sequence comes from Perognathus longimembris pacificus, assembly GCF_023159225.1. Classification (NCBI taxonomy): domain Eukaryota; kingdom Metazoa; phylum Chordata; class Mammalia; order Rodentia; family Heteromyidae; genus Perognathus; species Perognathus longimembris. Next base: position 41,724,395 of record NC_063177.1, on the reverse strand, counting down.
ATATTTGCAGTCATTATCAGAGGTTCTTGCTAACCCACAGATTAAACATCTCACATCTCAGAGATTTGAAGTCATTCCTTTCTTGTTATTGGTTTTGTTTTGGGTTTTTTGGTCAATCGTGGGGCTTGAACTCAGGGCCTGGACACTGTCCCTGAACTCTTTTGCAAGGCTAGCACTCTACCACTTTGAGCCACAGCTCTACCTCCAATGTTTGGTAGTTAAATAAGTCTCCCAGACTTTCCTGCCCAGGCAGGCTTTGAACCACAATCCTCAGATCTCAGCCTCCTCAGTAGCTAGGATTATATAGGTGGGAGCCATCAGCTACCCAGCTTGAAGTACTTTTCTTAAAACAAATCGGGCTGGGGATATAGCCTAGTGGCAAGAGTGCCTGCCTCGGATACACGAGGCCCTAGGTTCGATTCCCCAGCACCACATATACAGAAAATGGCCAGAAGCGGCGCTGTGGCTCAAGTGGCAGAGTGCTAGCCTTGAGCGGGAAGAAGCCAGGGACAGTGCTCAGGCCCTGAGTCCAAGGCCCAGGACTGGCCAAAAAAAAAAAAAAAAATCTACTCTCTTTCCAGACACATCATCTCAGAACTGGAGCACCTGGTCTTTGTCAACACGGATGTGGGCCGCTGTCGGGCCTGGCTGAGGCTGGCCCTTAACGATGGGCTGATGGAGTGCTACCTGAAACTGCTCCTCCAGGAGCAGGCCCGACTCTGCGAGTACTACCAGCCCACAGCCCTGCTGCGGGATGCTGAGGAGGGTGAGTTCCTCCTTAGCTTCCTGCAGGGGCTCACGTCCTTATCCTTCGAGCTCTCCTACAAGTCTGCCATCTTAAACGAAAGGACACTCACCCCACTGGCCCTCTCTGGGCTTTGCCCACTCACTGAGCTCGAGCCTCTCACTACCTCTGCTGCAGAACTACAGCGGAAGGAGTCTCTGGATTCAATTTCCCACTCCTCAGGCTCAGAGGACATCGAAGTCCATCACTCAGGCCATAAGATCCAGCGGAACAGGAAGCTCACCGCGTCCTCTCTCAGCCTAGACACAGCCAGTTCATCCCAGCTATCCTGCAGCCTGAACTCCGATAGCTGCCTGCTCCAAGAGAATGGGTCCAAGAGCCCAGACCATTCTGAGGAGCCCATGTCCTATGACTCAGACCCTGGCACAGCAAATGTGGATGATGCGGACCCATCTCTGCAACAATAAGCATCTTTCCCCTCTCTTCACTCTCTATCTTTGCTCTCCTTCTCCCCAGCCAATGTGATTGTCCATCACTGACTCTGCTAGTGTATAAAAAAGGCTGAGGACTCACAAGTTCTGGCTATAATGGAAGAACATGGCAGGGTTGGAGGGAACGGATTAGTTCAGAGCTGATGTCAGCTCTGATGTTAACAAGTCACTTGGTCTCTCTGAGGCTTGTGAATACATCTTCTGCATGTAGATGGAAGAAGCTAGTAGTTCAGAGCATATATACAACTTGAAACCTTAAAAAGAAGCATAATGCATATGGTGTGGCCTCACAGAAGACCTGGGGGCAGAGAGGGTACAAATCCAGACACAAATGGGAACAAGCAACTGTGGCAGACTTGTTGGACCAGAAAGGGGAGCCTGGCACAGAGCCTTCTTCACATAGCCTTCTTAGTTTATTTTGTCTTACTTTATTTTTTGTGCTTGTACTGGAGCTTGAACTTGACCTGGGTGATGGCCCTTAGCATTTTCTGCTGAAGCTTGTGCTCTACCACTTGAGCCACAGCTCCACTTTCAGCTTTGTGTGTGTGTGCATGCGTGTGCGCACATGAGCACTTGTGATTAATTGAAGATAAGAGTCTCACAGATTTTCTGGTCCTCAGATCTCAGCCTCCTGAGTAGCTAGTAGTAGTAATAATCGAGGCATGTGTCACCAGTACCCAGCTATGATTAATTTTTGAGTTACCTCTTCATGATTGAATTACCAAGTTGTATATTAGGAAGTATTCTCATACCTGGGTGTCATCTACCTTGTGCTTCATTCCTATTCCTGTGACCATAATTATTAATTTCTTGTATATTCTGAAAGTTTCTAAATGTGTCTATAACAGATACAAATATGCAGATCTTTGTAATTCTCCCTGTAGGTTAAGTCATTGGCTTTATTTCTGGCCTCATGTAGGGTTCTTACAGGGATGAATAAGGAGGCCCTGCCCCCTGAGTCTTGTTTCTGGAAAGAAGAGGCTACTGCTTTATGTTTCTTTATGAATGAGGGCTCTGTGCGCAAGGAGTTTCCCACCAATTTCTTGGGCTCCTGAGCTCCATGAAGCAGCGCCACCTCCTGTGTTGGAGGTCTCCCAAGCCTTCTTTTTTTACCAGTATTTTCCACAAGGTGCTGGGCACTCTGTTTCCTCCAGCTGTTGTGTTTACTCACTTCTTTGGACTGCCTTTTTTGTATGCTTTTTGGTCCCTCTAGGGCTCTGTTGAGCCTTGGCAGTCTCTCCTCTGCGCTTTCCATTTCTTCCCAGATGCTTTCCTGTGGTTCAATACTTTGCACATTGGGGGGCAAGATTTGATGATTAAATTTAGGACCTAAAAGACTAGGTTGCAGGAACAGTGCTGCTTTCTCTTTCTTTTTAATTTTATTATATTTTCTGTGCCTTCCTGTACCTAACAGATTTTCTAGCCTACGAATCTTTAGTTTCATTCTGTGAATAGAGGAGTCTGATGGCTGTATAATTGGGGGAATCTCTGTTTTGACTTTTATATCATTTCTGGAGGTTTCTCCATTTTGCACTCTTCAGAAAAGCAGTTTAATGAAAGGTTACTCTGTTAACTGTATATCTTCTATATGTCCCTGTGTGAAATAGGCCAATATGTAGCTTAGTGCAGGAAAAATATCACTCCCATCAGTAATTTCTGGCTGCTCATTCATGAGTCCTGAGTAGCTAACATCATTCTTGTCGGAATATTCTCTTTCAGGTTCAATAATCAGCTCTGTGCTTGTATTATTCTCCTGGGATTTTAACACCTTTATGAATGTTCCTTCTGGGTTCCCTATTGATGCTTCCTCAACTGTCAGGAAGGAAGAGACTGCTTTGTAAGGTTAACAGCTTCTTGTCCCTCCTACATCTCAACCTAGTTGAATAAATTCAGAGTCAGCAAAGATTTGAGTCACATACATGGGAAAATAATAAGAGGAAACATAAGCCTCTGACATGGTAACAACTAAGAGAAATGAGGCAAAACTTAAAGTGGTTACCAACTCAGAACATCTGAGTACATAATTTTGTGTGAAATACAACATCTCTCTTAGAAAAAACATGCCAAATGTCCAGTGCTCAATAACAGCCCAAGGCTGTTTTTCTTCCATTCCCTTCTTTGGTTCTTATGCATTTAGACAATTAAAACATTGAATTATACAATAAATACTGAAAGCATGACTGTCAGCAAGGAAACAGTTCAGAAATGTAGACAAATTAACTGGATAAATGAATCAAAAACATTATTAGTTTAGAAATCAGCACTAAGGAATAGTTAAAAGTGAAACAATAAGTATTAGGCACCAGAATCACGACAGTGTGTGATGTTTGCCAGCAAGGCACTGTCACAACATAGCTTGACTGTCTTGCAGGTAACCTCAATATTGTTTTTAAATTGGCAGAGGCAGCTGGCCATAGTGTAAGGCAAGATCCTGTAAATGGAGACACCAAGAATTAAGTTCACGGGGAAGTGGTTACTGAGTGATAGAAGAGCCAGAGCCAGGCCAGTAACCCCATTTTCCTCCTTCTTAGTTTTAGTTCTTTTACGGTTAGTGTAAAGGTGATACATCGAGAGCTTATAATTAAATAAGACCATGGACAATATCACTTCTTCCCTCACTCTCTTCAAGTTTTCCCCTCTCATCTACCCACAATTGCCATAGTTCAGTTTCATCATAATGTCTAAGGAGTAGAACTGATGTCTTTGCTTGCCCCA